>NC_056732.1:1275429168-1275724168 GCF_019279795.1 Protopterus annectens | reverse complement strand
AGAGAAAAAAGACTTGTAGAATAACATTAGATAGAGTTCTGAGGTCATGATTGCTGAAGTTCTTCTCAATGTTTTACATGGGATACAGGAAATGGGATTCAAATCCTGAGCCATAGTAACTTCCTGGCTGATGTAAAGGTACAATCAAGAGCCTACTATATTTATATATATATATATATATATATATATATATATATATATATATATATATATATTTTTTCACACACAGGCACACACACACACACATAATATATATATATATATATATATATATATATATATAACACACACACACAATATATATATATATATATATATATATATAACACATATATATATACACACACACACAGACACGTTTATGTATATTTATATAGACAGATCTATCAGTGTACAATATATATATATATATATATATATATATATATTTATATATATAGATATATATAAAGTTCTATACACATACGTACACACAGAAACACATACAATTACTGAAAACTACAAGAAAAATCTAGCCAAGCTAAAGTTTTCACTGTGCAATAACTTAAACCTTCTGTAATCTGTAATAGAGGCCCATGGGATATATGCAAATGGCCCACTGAGGACATCAAGTGTTTCAGCTATGTGTTTTGAAACATACATGTCCACATCTAATGGGGTTTGGCTTTATTGACCTGAACATACCTATGAAGACTTAAAAAGAAAACGTAAAAAGTCATGGGCATTCAGAAGCCATATAGTGGGGGGAGGACCACCCCCCCACTTTATACTTACCAACTGCCAGATCTCATAACAGTAGAGAAACGTGCAACCTCAAAGACTGCCAAAAGTAATTTTGGCAATTTCATTTCAGTGGAATGGCATTCAAAGTAAATGCCTTAAGTGACTAGACTGTATTAATATACACACCATCTGAAATAGGTGCTACTTTATTTAAAGGAAATTTCTGACCATCACGACACAAAACAGAAAAGTGGCACAGGAAGTGGGATATTAATTACATGGTGAAACCAGAGCACGTATATAGGGACCATTCAGTCATGACATATACATATATACATGTTTTAAATGAATGTTGGGTATTAAACAAATGGCAGCTTGTTTGTTCCATTTATATATGTTCATGTTTTTGTATTTTTGTATTCTTTTAGAAGTCATTAGATACATACACACTTTTAGGTATATTTTTAAGTATATGTTTATACATAGTCTTAGTCAATGTTTTAGTATTATATGTATGTATTTGGTATATTTAGTTGTGCTGCTGAAACATTTGCATCTTTTAGGAATAAATTGGTTTAGATAGGAATAAGTGCTCATATACATATAGTGAATGAGCACTTACCATGGAACAAAATGGCATAGGGACTATGCCTACAACAAGCTTATTTTTAAAGCTTTTTGCAGAGAGAGTTTTTGTAGAATGGGTGATTTATATTTTTTTGTTTGGTCTTCTGTTTGTTTTGCTTTTTCATTTGCTTTGTTATTATATAAGAACATGTTTTTATACATATTGTATATTATTTAATTTTATTTCTTCTTTTGAGCAGTTAATACTGCCTTTCAAAGGCATTTTCTTAGGTGGTTAAAAAACTCCACCCTTTAGTTGCATATTTAATTAATTATCTAATTAAGTCCTTGCTATTTAAGTGCCTTTTGGAGTAAATGTATGTTAAATCTGAAGAAGCATGCCAGTGGAGCATGTGAAAGCGCTCATTTTTATCTATTAAACTGGATTTTATATACTTTGTGGTGGTCGTGTCCAGTCTTTTCATCTTCAAAAGTAATTTTGGCAATTTCATTTCAGTAGAATGGCATAAAATAAAGCCTGATAGACTTACTTCCATTCAAGACTGACTCCACAGGTGAACAACAACATCAGACTAAAGGAGCATCCAAAATCCTTGTCTTAACATGGTCAGATAAATTCTGATCCTTCAGCCAGGCGTGCTAAGAACTGAGCCAGTGGCAGCCACCCTAGACGAGGCCTGCACAGCATCAAAACCACACTGTAAGAATGCTTACCCACCTGTTCAGAGACATGCACCAAATCTTGTAATTCTTTACACTCAATGCCTTCCGCCAGAGCATCCACCTTAGACTTCAATTGAGAAAGAAGAAAGTTTTGATATTTCAACATATGAAACTGGCAATTCAAAGCCCTCATAGCTAAGGTAGAAGATGTATAGACCTTCTTTCCCCATCTATCCAAAGCTCTGGCTTCTTTATCTTGAGGAACCGGATTTTTACAACAGAGGCCTTGACACCCTTAGGTCCCTGACTAAAGTTTCTGGGTCCCCTAGGACTCTTATAAAGATATTTATGAGCCTCAGGCACCCTGTAATACCTATCCGGTTTAACAGGAGCAGGAGGCAGAGAATCAGGATTAAGTGAAGCCTCTGCAAACACATCTTCCACAACATCCAGAACAGGGGTATAGCCAAGGGCCTATGCTGGGGTAACAGCAAAATTCCCTAAGCCTTTTCCGAATCAGAGAAGTCCTGACCTTCCCACTTAAAATGTTCCCTCATAGAATGAAGTGTCTCTGAAAAAGAAAAATCCTCTGGAGGAGAAGCAGAAGGAGTGGAATCATCTGCATCAGAATCAGAATAAGGAGAGTACCCCTGCAAGTCTTCAGCTGAAGACTCTGCAACATCCAAGCCTGCTCAAAATTTCCCAACTCTGGCTCCACCCTAGGCCTCTTATCAGGAGGGGGCAAAGAACCTCTAATCAGAGTAATCAAATCTTCTGCCATTTTAAGCATGTGCTTCTTAGGCACAGACCCTGCTGAACTAGGAGTGACACCAACAGAAGCTAAACTGGCCTGCCTCTGGGAGAAGCCTTGGAAACAGAAGGAGAGGCCTAACCACCCTAGGAAGGGAGGGGAGTACAGTAACCTGAGAAGCCCCTTCAGCCTGACCTGCCTCCTGAGAGACCACCTCCTGCAAAATCAAAGTCTCCCCTGAGACTCCAGAGAAGTCTCCGGAACCACCGGTTCCACTGAAGCCTCTAAAGAACCGGCGTCCGAACGGATGACTCATCTTGCCTGGGTTTAACTGCTTTGTCTTTGCGCTTCAGAAGCGGCGCGGAGACCGGCATATTATAATTGCACCGCTTCCCAAAGACCAGCCTAGCACAATCTAACCTTCGCAATAGTGCTTATTGAACCTAGCACAAAAGCGACACCCAACAACGCCGTGCTCAGGCCCCAAACAAGGAATACACAAAGAATGATAATCCCTATGCGTATCTGTTTCCCACAAGAAATACAGTTATTCACTTTTTCTGACATCCGTAAAACACTGAGGCAAGAAAAACCAAAATATTCCCAACGGGTACTTAGCCAACTTGGATTCGGTCTGAAACTCCAAATTGAAAATTTCAGAGCAAGGCACTTGCAAGGCTGCTTCTGCATCGGACCATGCGGCAAAAAAGACTGAGGAAATGACGTCGGCCATGCGCTTTTGTACCCTGACGTCCTGATGTCAGTTTTAAGCGCCTTGACCGACGTCAGCCTAATACTTTGGTATTCGGGCCGACCGAGGACAGCGGACTACCCATATGTAAGGACTGCAGCAATGTGAGATGAAGAACATCCATGGTTTAAGACTGAAATACGTCTATATGAATCTGGGTCTGATGGGCCTTTAACATTTTTATGTAATACAGCCACATCAGCTTTCTTCTAAGATGTTGGTGCTTCCCGTCCTCCTAAGATACTGTTAAACAAAATCTTTCAGATGTTAACCACTTTCTTCCCTTAACGTCCACAGAAATGCCATCTGTTCATGGAGACTTTAGTGATTGTACATCATTGTTTTTATCTCCTTTCCTCCCATCTTAACGGTTAGCTGTTGAGCCTCATCTACCTCTTACTTTGGCATAGTGTTTCAGCTATGTGTTTTGAAACATACTTACATCTAATGGGGTTTGTTTATGACCATGAAATACTATGAAGCTAAGAATCAAGTTAGCATGGTTTTGAAATATGCCACCTATTCTTTATACTAATACCTATGAAGACTTAAAAAGAAACGTAAAAGTCATGGGCATTCAGAAGCCATATAGTGGGGAGGACCACCCCCACTTTATACTTACCAACTGCCAGATCTCATAACAGTAGAGAAACGTGCAACCTCAAAGACTGCCAAAAGTAATTTTGGCAATTTCATTCAGTAGAATGGCATTCAAAGTAAATGCCTTAAGTGACTAGACTGTATTAATATACACACCATCTGAAATAGGTGCTACTTTATTTAAAGGAAATTTCTGACCATCACGACACAAAACAGAAAAGTGGCACAGGAAGTGGGATATTAATTACATGGTGAAACCAGAGCACGTATATAGGGACCATTCAGTCATGACATATACATATATACATGTTTTAAATGAATGTTGGGTATTAAACAAATGGCAGCTTGTTTGTTCCATTTATATATGTTCATGTTTTTGTATTTTTGTATTCTTTTAGAAGTCATTAGATACATACACACTTTTAGGTATATTTTTAAGTATATGTTTATACATAGTCTTAGTCAATGTTTTAGTATTATATGTATGTATTTGGTATATTTAGTTGTGCTGCTGAAACATTTGCATCTTTTAGGAATAAATTGGTTTAGATAGGAATAAGTGCTCATATACATATAGTGAATGAGCACTTACCATGGAACAAAATGGCATAGGGACTATGCCTACAACAACTTATTTTTAAAGCTTTTGCAGAGAGAGTTTTTGTAGAATGGGTGATTTATATTTTTTGTTTGGTCTTCTGTTTGTTTTGCTTCTTTATTTGCTTTGTTATTATATAAGAACATGTTTTTATACATATTGTATATTATTTCATTTTATTTCCTTTTTTGAGCAGTTAGTATTGCCTTTCATAGGCATTGCCTTAGGTGGTTAAAAAACTCCACCCTTTAGTTGCATATTTAATTAATTATCTAATTAAGTCCTTGCTATTTAAGTGCCTTTTGGAGTAAATGTATGTTAAATCTGAAGAAGCATGCCAGTGGAGCATGTGAAAGCGCTCATTTTTATCTATTAAACTGGATTTTATATATTTGTGGTGGTCGTGTCCAGTCTTTTCATCTTCAAAAGTAATTTTGGCAATTTCATTTCAGTAGAATGGCATTCAAAGTAAATGCCTTCAGTGACTAGACTGTATTAATATACACACCGTCTGAAATAGGTGCTACTTTATTTAAAGGAAATTTCTGACCATCACGACACAAAACAGAAAAGTGGCACAGGAAGTGGGATATTAATTACATGGTGAAACCAGAGCTAAACAAGTAATTTCAAAACTGCAGAATTAACAAGCAAACACAAGAAAATTCCCTTTATTTCAGATAAAAGCATTCTGCCACCACTATTGGCCCAAAGCTCGTCTGGAAGAAAATAAAACACTTTTACTGGACAAAAATTCCTCCTGCTACCACAACTGCTACTGCCAGCTTCACTGTAGCAGAAGACTACAAATCCTCTCCCATTTTTTCCACCACAGAAATCACTAGATCGTTTACCATCCCTGACACTTCTGGCACTGGTCTAGACAGTCATATGCCTTCTACTTCACAGAACTTACTATAAAGGAAACAAAACTACTATTAAAAAAATCTAAAACCTTCCTTATCAGCATTCAGCAGTCCTCATCTTGCTTTCCTAAAGAAAGCTGCTAACAAAACAGCCAAACCACTTACAAAAATGTTCAACCTCTCACTAACATCAGGTATAGTTCCACCAGACTTTAAATCCAAGCACAAATGAATGCACACAAGTAAACACAATTTTTAACTCCAAATTTTAATCTCCTAAAATATTTTTACCCTGTTAAATCTTTGCCCATTAACAAAAATTTTTGAAAATAATATTTACAAAACTGTTCAATGAAGTATGGCCTCCATGTAGGCAAACAACATGGCTTCCAAAACAAGTTCAGCACTTCAACAACCCTACTGACAGCAACAGAAAATATCTATTGTGATATCAATGAGGGGATTATTACAGCTGGCCTTTTGACAGACATGGCAAGGGTCTGTGAAACTGTATATCATGATCGTGATCTTCTTAAAAACAGTAAACCATGACCATCTACTTTAAAAAAAAAAAATAGAAAATTCAGTTTTGGTCACAATACACTAAAATAGCTCCAAAACTGCTCTGAAAACAGAACATTCCAAGTCAACATCTATAAGCACATTTCCACCACAGGATCTTTTAATACAGGAGTCCCTCAAGGCTCAGCTCTAGGCCCACTACTCTTTTATGATATTACAAATGATTTACCCTCACTAACAAACATATTTTATGCAGACAATCTTCTACTATGGGCCAGCATACGTTCCCTGCAGGCAAAAAATACAGCTGTGTAAAATCTTGCCATAACAGCAGATGTCTTTCTCTTCACTGTTGCAGTATTTATAACCTACGGGATTTCCTGCCAAGGACAGCCCAATGTCTGGCCAGTATACCGAAGCAGTTAGTACTAAATGGCGCTGTACGTCACATGTATACTTTCCACGCAAGGCGTAGGGCATAAAGATGACATATAGATGCACATATTCAGAACTGGAAAAGTCCCAGGAGGAACAGAATATCCCTAAGGACTAAGAAAAACATGTGCATCCAGAAGGAGAAAAAAAGGAGAGACCCTTGGCCAGGAGGACAAAAAGAATAGACTAGAGAGAGGGGGAAGGAGGGAGGGAAGGAAGCAAATACTGCAACTGTGAAGAGGGGGGCATCTACTGTTATGGTAAGATTTCACACAACTGTACAATGTCCTTTCATATCACTGATGAAGTATTCATAACCTAAAGAAGAGTAAAAAAAAAGCTCAACAGGAAGCTTGGGAGGAGGAAAGCACAGAAAACAATGCAGGATAGCCCTGGTAAAGCCATCTCTGGCCCTGAAAATAAAACCTAACTTGTAATGCTTAGTGAAAGCATGAACAGAGGACCAAGTATCAGCATCAAGTCACTTAACTGGTTCAAACGCTATCCCTCCAACAGACAGCATACTGTCAAATGGCAAAACTCCATTTCCCCTTGCCTCCACAACCATACAAGAATACCCCAAGGCTCAATTTTATCCCTCTTCTGTTTAACATTTTTTATCAACAAGCGCCACCAAGTTATCCAGCACAGTTTCCTATCCCAGTATACAGATGACTATACTATAGTCTGTTCTGCTCCTAACACAAATATTCTACAGCAATTCACCCAGACAGCATTCTCCACTGTGGAGGCTTGGTTTCACAAAAATCACCTTTCTTTAAATCCCAAAAACTAAACTTTTGATCTTTACCCCCAAAAGACGCACACCATTCAACAAAGATGACCTCAATATATTCTCTCTTAACTCTACCACAATCGAGCTTGTAATCCCCACTAAGCTGCTAGGTGTAATAATTGATGAACACTTCAAATTCGAACTGCACATTAAAAATAACATAAGTAAAACCCACAAAAAATTGGTTTACTGTACAGACATAAGTTCCTCTCCCTCCCTGCAAAGCAAATATTACCACTATCTTACCTACTTTCACTAACCTATGTTGCTCCTTTGCTAACTAACCTGCAGTGTTCCTTGATATCAAAATTAGAAACTTGCTATTACAAGATTGCTAACTTTGCTACAAATAGTCACTATTCCACTCATCACTGTAGTGCCCTAAAAAAATTACAATGGCTTGAATTCCCCCACTACCTACTACTCTGTCAGCTCACACATCTGCACATAAATTTATTTATAAATGTCATGACTGCCCAGCATTTAGTTCCTTATTCACCCTTTACAACCATATTAAGCCGCTGCGATCTGAACACGAACATCTTCTGCAAGTTCATAAATCCAAACTACCTGCAGGCTATTATATACCTGGAACATTGCCAGATTATGGAATAACGTATATACTTTTCTCCACACACAACAAAGCCCTTCCATCTTTAAAACTGCACTGCACAATCATCTCCTCTCCATTTGGACATGTAAATGTTCAGTTCTCCCCTCTGCCATTATTTAATCTGCTGACTGACCCTAAAGCTATTTACTTTTAGCTTCTGCTCTTAAATTTCTTTTTCTGGAAAAGTCAAAATGAAATATTAACCACTTAAATTTCCTCCTCTTGCTTTCTCATTAACTCCCAAGTACATTTGCCTTCTTCTTTCCTGTCTTTCCCTCTACTTCATTCTTCTTCCCTCTCTCTTGCGCTCATTCTTGCACTTACTGTCCATTCCCTTTTATTATTCCCTTGCCTACCTCTCTCTCCTTCCTTCTCTCCCATGCATTTCAATACACTCCTCTCATACCTTTCACTCTATGCTATATACTTACATTCTGTTGTTCATTCTCAGGGATGCCTCAAATTGCATGCATTCCTTGGTGTTCATTCTGTATCATCATGAACTATTGGTTTTGCCTTGCATTGTCATGTTACTGCTTTGCATTATGTAATCCAAACTTTGCCTGTTCTATTACCATATTTAACTTTGCTGTCAGTATATTGTTTGTGTCACCTTATCTTTTCTCTATAGTTTTATGCAAATTTCTTCTTTGGAAATTTTTATTCTTGCAAAATTTTTTTTTTAAATTTTTATGCAGTTCTTATGTAATTCTCATGTTTTACCCTGAAGCTTTTCTCCCCAGGCCTCCACTGAAAATGGGCTCATCTTGG
The DNA here is from genome assembly GCF_019279795.1 of Protopterus annectens. Lineage (NCBI taxonomy): Eukaryota > Metazoa > Chordata > Ceratodontiformes > Protopteridae > Protopterus > Protopterus annectens. The sequence goes on along the minus strand of NC_056732.1, from coordinate 1,275,715,491 downwards.
CCCAGTGGACTTTCCTTCTAAACAAATGCCAATAAATAAATTAAGTATCCAACCAATTGAACAAGGCACCAGAAGAGCCAACAGTCCTTGTAGAATAAACCTTTGCTGAAGAGGAAAGACATTTACCATGCAAAAAAAAAAAAATGAAATGGCCTTAGAAATCCAGGAAGAGATGGCTTGCTTAGAAACAGCCAAACCGAAAGACCTGGGATGAAAGGAAATAAAAAGCAGATTGGTAAATAACTTTAGTTTTACTCAAACAGTATCTGAGCTGTCTATGCAAACCCAAGGTGTGAAGAACCTTCTCATTGGCAGACTATAGAGAAGGAAAAAATAAAGAAAGATGAAAACACTGATTAAGGGATAACTCACTGACCACCTTGGGCATTAAGAAGTATCAGTACGAAGAGACACACTGTCTTAGTAAAAACTAAGAAAGGAGGAACAACCATGACAGCCTAAAGTCAAAACACACTCTTAATGAGGGCCAAAAGAAGAACGGTCTTCCAAGTACAATGATGCAAGGAATCTGAAGAAGCAGACTCAAAAGGAACCAGAGTCAATTTTTCAGGTACAAAATTGAGGTCCCAGGAAGGCAGAACTGGCTTCCTGTGAAGCCGGATATGAAGGATGCCTTTAAGTAATTCCTTGACTTCAAATTGGGAGGCAAGAGGAGGAGTCAAAGGCAAACAAGTAAAAATTACTGACAGGTGACCTTTCACTGAAGGACATGCAAACCCAGCATGAAGCAGACTGCACAAATAAGAGAAAACCAGAGGAACCTCAACAGACACACGATCCTAATGCTAAGAGAGGCACCATACAGAAAATTGCCTTCATTTGGACACGCATGATTTCCTGGTAGTCTGTTTCCTAGCATCCTGCAATACCTGAAGCACATCCTCAGAAAAGAGGTGCCTAAATGGAATCAAAATTCTATCTCTCATAGCATCGGCTGAAGATTGGATAAGTGAGACTGGATAACAGAGCTCTTGTCTTGTGTGGTAAGACCCACCTAGGTGAGGTAACTTTTGGTGACTACCCCCTGGCCAAATGAGAAAGAAGGGAGAACCAATGCTATCTGGTCCAAAAGGGAGTCACTAGGAAGATTTTGGGAGAGTCCTGCTCCATCTGGTGCAAGACTCGTGGTAGCAGAAAAAGGGAAGGGAAGGCATACCGCAACATCCCCTGCCAATGAAAAGACAGGGTTGTCCACTTTCCAAGCCAGAGGACTTGGGACTTGAACAGAATAGAGAAAGTTCTCTGTTCAGAGGAGAGGCAAAAAGATCTACCTGAGGAATACCCCACCAATGGACAATGTCCAGGAACACATCTCTGTGATGCATCCATTTGTGAGCTTGTGTGCTGGACCTGGTGAAAGAATCTGCCAGTAGGTTGTACTCCAAGGGAATGTAAACTGCCTAGAGTCACTTGATACTGGACAGCTAGATTCCAGACCTGAATAGTTAGCCTGCAAAGCAGATAGAACCTTGAACCCCCTTGCTTGTAGACAACCATATAAATGTGTTGTTGTCTATGAAAATGTTGAGGGATCCAGGAAGAAACAGGGAATGAAAAGCCTGAAGAGCTAGAAGCACAATCCTCATTTCCTTTATAGTGATGTAGTCTGAACCTCTGATGAAGAGACCAGAGACCCTGAACATTGAGACAGTTGAAGGAGGTACCCATCCCCCTTGTCTGAGGTGCCTGTAAAAAGCTCCTGAGTTAGGACTAGAGCCTAGGAAGGAAGCCCTGGGTTGAGAAGAAGTTGATGAAGCCACCACTGAAGCTCGAGCTTGAGATATGGAAGGAATGGGAATGGGAATGGGAAATTCAGGGAGAGGTAATGTTGAGACCACAACAACTTGAGGTATTACTGTAGCTTTCTCATGTGCAGCCTGGCCAAAGGGAGTAAGGGAAAGGTAAAAGTCATGAACCAGAGTACCCTGAGAAAATCCCTGGCTGTGACTGAAGCCAGAGGAAGAGACTGGAAAAGGGCAGTAAAAGACAGGACCTAAGAGACAAATATGCCATCATGGAGATAGTCGGAAGCCTGCAACCAAGGACAATATGATCCTGAGAAGGGGTCAGATCTGATTTCTGGAAGTTTATGGTCAATCCCAGATTCTGCAATAAGGAAATAGTAAACTGGAGATCATGAAGCAGAACATCTGGGAAAGAAGCTTGAATATGCACATCACCCTGATAGGGAAATACCTGAACTCCTCTCATACTGCAAAAAGGCAATGACAGGAGCAAGGCATTTGGTGAAATCCCTTGGGGTAGTACAGAGGCAACAGGGCAAAACAGAGAACCGAAAATGCAAGGAAGAAACAGAAACATAAAATTTCCTGAAAAGGGGATGGATGGGGATATGAAAGTAGGCATCCTTAAGATCCAGACAGACCAGAAAGGCCTGGGGTAGAACAAAGGGGAAAATAGTCTGAAGAAACAACATTCAAAAAGGAAGAAATCTGGAGGAAAGGTGTTGAGCTGGCAAAGGTCTAGAATTCATCTCCAAGTGCCCTCCTTTCTATGAGCTAAAACATTTTGGAACAAAAACTCCTCCCTACCTGGGTAGGAAGCACAGCTTGAATGTTGCCATGGACCAAGAGAGAATGGAAACCTCTGAGGAATAGAGGAACTTGTTCCCGAGGAGGTTAAGGGATGCCCAAAAAGGGAGGAAAGGATTTCCTAATCAAGAAATATCCCTGGAGAATAAAGGACAGAACCCAAGAATCTCTTGTGATCTTTAATCAATTTAGAAGACAAAGAGAAAGATGGAGGGATAAGGGAATCTGGTTACAGGAACAGGAAGCAAATTGAAAAGCAGGTTTCTGGGAAGTACGAGTTTGAGTACACTTAGACTTAGTAAGAGGTACACATCTACAACCCTTTTTTTCTCTTGGGTGGAGGGTGAGACTGCCTGCGAACTAAACCTGATTTTGAGAGGTAATTTCTCTGAAACTTAGGAAAAGAAGAAACAAAAATGTTTCAGCCCCTGCAAGACTTTAGCCTTATCCTGCACAGACTTGTAAAGTTCAGCAGCAACAGCAGCACTAAAGATTTTTACTATCCAAAGCAGCAACCAATAGTTTGGCCTTAATGTCATCAGGCAAAGCCTGGAGATGAAGCCAAGAGTAACATCTCATAACAGAAACAAATGTAGCAGCCCTGGAGGAGGAATCAGCTGCAATGCAACAACACCATTTGATAGAGTGGCAAGTAACTTGAGAGGGAGAGCCCAAAAGGGAAAGTGTAGAAGCCCTCTCCTCAGAGTCAGAAAGGTCAAAAATCAACTTGTAAACCAAAGAAGGGAGGGCAAAAACATACCTGGTCACATGAATCTGGTAGCTGATGGCCCAAATGATTTTTCCTAGACTCTACATGGCCCTACTATCTTTATCTGAAAGAAGTAACTTAGTAGAGGGTAACAACTTGGACAGCTTGTCAGAAGAGACACTACATAAGGATCTGCAGAAGGGCATTTATAAAGAAATTTACATTCATTGGGCACCTTGTAAAATCTACCAGGTTTCTTGGGAGCAGGGGGCTGAGAACCAGGGACCACAAAAGCTGCTGAAAATGTATCCAAAAAGCCAGCCAGAACTGTGGGGACTGCAGGTGGCTTAAAGGACTCCATCTGCACGAGCTCATAATACCGTTTCTGGATATCAGAAACATGAGAGCAATCCCACGTAAAATATTCCATCATGTGGGCAACAGTATCACAAAAGAGTTCCTCCAAAGGCGAATCTGGACTAATAGACTCATATTCCTTTGAACCATAGTCCAAGGGGAAGGGATCTGAGAAGAGTAAGCCAGGGACTCTTCCCAAGAATACAGAACATCAACTGCGAAGTCTAGTTCCCTGGCTCTTTTAAGAGGCGTGGAAGACCAGTGAGGGACAGGCACAGACACCCCTTGAGCAGGCTTTAAAACCATTAAATGCTATTCACATTGGGGATCCTTAACTACAGGAAAAATATGCTTGTTTTTCTCTTTCTTTTTCTGCAGGACGTTCACATGAAATACCTTTGGCAAAACTGAGTAAGCGTAGTAGGGATCTTAACTAAGATATGTGGAATCCCCCTCAGTCCCTTAAATATAATCAGCTGAGATGCTCCCTCAATATCGGGAGCAGATGTCTGTAAAGCCTTTGAGGGCATACAAGAAGTCGGATCCATGATGGGGTGACAGCAGTGGAATCCAAGGCAACCAGCTAGCAATCCACTGGGCTTTCATTAATCGAGAGATGTCTGTGGGAAGAATGGACAGCAGCCTTATCAGACCTAAGTTTTTTAGCCTTTGGCTAACAGCTGACCATCGGGATGGGAAAACTCCACCACAGCACCTTCAGCCAATGGCTTCAGATGTTGGTTTTCAAGGTAAATAAAGGAGGATAGACACCAAAATGCAGCCTTAATTTCCCTGTAGTTAAGGATCCCCAGTGTGAATGGCATTGAATGGCTGATAGAACACTGTGTATGGTTGTGGGAAACACACAAACAGAAAAGACACTGGTCCTGATGACTGTGTATGGTTGTGGGAAACACACAAACAGAAAAGACACTGGTCCTGATGACATTTAAAGGGAATCTGCCTCCCACACTGACATTTTCACTTTGTGGATGACATGAACCCAATAACACTAAATAAAAAAGAAAGACAAGGAGAAACCCCAAAGGGGTACTTATCTGAAACATTGCTTGCTAACCAGCACAGCAGAAAGGCATTCAAACCAACATTCAATGGAGGTGTTTGGACTAGTGGCAAAGAAGTTCTTTCTATGTGTGGCCGTATATCACCTTTATGCCCTACGTCTTGAGCAGAGAGTGTATGTGTGACATACAGTGTCTATTAGTACTAAAGGTGTTGGGTTATCCTTGGCAGGAGATCATTTAGGTTATGAACACTGCAACAGTGATATGGAAGGACATCGGCAAAATGATTTCTTGAACCTGTGTCAATAGGCAGAAACAAACTCAATATATTCCAAAAAAGACAAATCTTGTGCTTTTTGTCTCTAAATGTAAACTTCTTACCCTGCCTAATTTGTCCATTAAGGAAAGTCAATAAATTATTATTACACAAGTTTCAGAATACAAATATCTGGGTCTTGCACTTAACCCAGCCCTTTCCTTCTCATCATGTACTGATGCCACAGAAAATAAAGTACTCTTTCAACATCTGCTTTCCATAAAAACTAGGCATGCTCTACCTAAAAAATGTTCTTCCCACATTTGAATATGGTCTATCACTTCCAGCCTTCAACTCAGTATACAATGCCCAAAGATAAACAGTGGAAAACAGAATATGTAGATTTGCTCTCCAGAAAGACTCTCAAGCACACCACTTCAGTGTATTAAAAAAAAAATCAACTGGCTATCACACAAACAGCTACTTACTTATTAGGGACATTCATACTCAAAATAGTAAATAAGGTTACTGCCCACCCTTAAGAAGAAAACTGTAAATCTGGAAAGAAATGTACTCACTCAGAAATACCCAGGAAAACACTCTTACCCTATGCAGACCCCCTTTTAAAACCATCAATGGGAAACGAGCCTTTTCTGGATTGGGCCCTGCTCTATGAGATAAACTTCCAACAGAAGTGAAAGATGAGACCACACTCCTATGGCTCCAGCAAGCCCACTCTAGCTATCTATATAATGAAGCAGAATGGAAATGGTTTAGAGTTGATGGGATAAGGAATACAACATAACAGTTTTACCTTTCCCCCGAATCTCTGTACCTCTAAACCTATCTTTGTGCAAGCCTATTATAGCAATAACCCACGCCTGGGTGTGGGTAATGCGGGATTTAACCACGGTTGGCGTGGTTTGGTCCCGAGGGCAAAGCCCAAGGGACCAAACAAAGACAACCGTGGTTAAATCTCGCATTACCCACACCCAGAAGTAGGTTATTGCTATTATACAATGACATTATTTAAGAAAAGAAATGATTACTTTTCTTAAATAATGGCATTGTATAATGCCTCTTTGCTGCCCTTCCGCAGCTGTCTGGTATTCCGCGGCAGTTCTGATGTACTGCGCATGCCTACGCAGTACATCAGAGCTGTGGGCAAAAGCAACGGAGAACGCAAGATCTCCGTTGCTTTTTACTGTTTCGCTATGTTAAATGGGTTTAACATAGCGAGACAGCTTTAAAATAAGCAATGGAGATCTCCGTTACTTATTTTAAAGCTGTCTCGCTATGTTAAACCCATTTAATATAGCGAGACAGGTTTAAAAAAAAAAGCAACGGAGATTGCAAGATCTCCGTTGCTTTTTACACACTGTGTCGCTATGTTAAAGGAGTTTAACATAGCGAGACAGCTTTAAAAAAAGCAACGGAGATCTGCGTTCCTTTTTTAAACCTGTGTCGCTATGTTAAACTCTTTTAACATATCGACACAGTGTTTTATACTAACGGAAAAAGTCCGGGCGACCGGACCTTTTCCGTTAGTATATTGAGGATTTAACGGCACGCTGGTTGGGCTGGCCAATCAGCGTGCACGTTTTAGAGGAAGAATTGTATAATTTGGTATTGCTACCACTTTCCTTCATTGATTCTGCTCAAGCTACCCCAGATGCTTAGGTGTACAGTGTGCAAGCACAAACTGCGTCTATTTTTTTTCAAGCAGTACCCAACAGATTACATGTATGTATATCCTTCTATTTTTGGATACATACTGGTTTAAATACCTATTAGTTTTGACAGTTGTAAGAATCACACTAGAAATTGCTCCCAGGGAACATTCCACCCAACAGTCAAGACTACCACTCAACCACACAATTGTAAATATGTAAACAGTTTACATAAATGTGTCAAAAGTTACTAAAATGCATGAAACTCAGTGCAGCATGATATTCAACATTCCAAATAAAACAGCAGGACTCAGAGATGACTTCAGGTTCCAGTTCAAAACGTTTAATAAAACACAAGCGCTTTCGTAGGTAAACCCCACTTTTTCAGATGTCTTTACAAATCAATTAAAATAATTCCCCCTTCTTATACATACATCTCAAGTCACATGATACACCAATTAAGGTATCACATTTAAAGCCATCAGTGACAGAAATCATCATCGGAAATTCATATTTCTAAAATACACATAAAAAAAATTTTCACATATCAGCATATTAACATAATTCAACTTATAAAAAAAACGTTCTTACATAAAGCTTTAAGTAGCCATGTACTACTAAAAAGTGGTCTGGACTTCAATTTAGGTTGTATTGGGACATATTCATTAAGCCCATGGCCAGTGTCTGCTCTCAACCTCACTATCCACTTGACTTCTAACTCCTCGGTTTCATTATGCAAATCACCACCTTTAATATTTTCAAAGGTCCTTCCTATGGCCAAAAATTTAAATATATGTTTCTCATCACTCATCACATACGTACTCATAATATGTTTAGCCTATGCATTTACCTTATTCTTTTTACTAATAGAATAGATATGCTCACGTATTCTCTCTTTAAGAGATCTACCGGTCTTCCCTACATAAAATTTTCGGCATTTCACACAATGTGCCAAATAAACAATATGCTGAGTCTCACATATAGCACAGACCTTAAAATGATATGTTCTCTTCTGATCTGGACATTCAAAATGTGAGCTAATATCTATATACTTGCAAAAGGAGCACTTGCCACATGATATGGTCACTTCAACTTCACTGACCCTATTCATCATTTCTGGGTAGCATAACTGTCTTTTCAATAATTTACTATTTTTTTAATAGAAACTTAGGTTCTGTATCTATCAGATCCCTGATAGCTTTATCTGTTTTCAAGATGTCTCAATGCTTCCTAACAATATTCATATACGTATGTACATTGCTAGAATAGTAAAAAAGTACTTACTATTATTATAGTTGTCATTAACGTTCACCTCTCCATTATACTTCTTAGAAAAATATGGTTTAGCTTTAGAGTCTCTTAATTTCTTCACTTCATTCACACTAGCTTCTATTGCTTGTTCATTATATCCCCTTTCCTTCAATTCAACATTAATTGTCTCTACCTGATGGAGAAAATCCTCATCATGCACATTCAGTCTGGAGGCCCCGTACATTTGATTTTTCATAACATTTTTAAAGATACAAGGTGGATGCATGCTATCACTCAAAAGATGATGATAAACAACCAGGTCTTTCTATGTTGTTTAGTAAAAAAAAATCATACCCTTTTCATCTATTTCTATACTCACGTACAAGAAATCTATATTTTTCATAGAATAGGTATAAGTAAAGCGTAAGAAAGATGTACTGCTATTAATATACTGCACAAATACTTTAAACCTTTCAAATGTTCCTTTCCACAAAATAAAAAGGTCATCTACAAACCTTCTACAAAAATATATATCCTCTTGAAACGGTCCAGAAAGCACAACCTCACTCTCCCACATGGCCAATACAGCATTGGCATAGCTACTGGCACACGAAGTGCGCATAGCTCTGCCAAAACAGCTCTTGTCCAAACAAGCACACATTAGTCTCTAAAACAATCTGGAGTAATTTACTTATCTGTTCACTTTTCTGTCATCAACATGGAACATATCTTTAAGAAATTTATTTACACTGTCTAAGCCTGCCTTATTAGGTATTACAGTAAACATAGACACAATATCAAGTGTCACTAAAATAAGATAATCTACCTTCTTTTCATGACCTATACTAGCATACAAATCACACAAGAAATGTTCAGCATCTCTCAGTATATGGCTAATTTTATTTAGTTTTGGTCTCAAAAACCTCTCTATATAGATAAAAATGGATTCCGTACACCAGCTCCTGCCCGACACTATCGGTCACAGGGGGTCGCTGTTCTTATGGACCTTAGGCAACCCTTGTATAACAGGAATAGTCGGCTGTGGAATCAAAAAGTAATTAAACAATTCATTACTAATACTTTCATTTTGTAACATTTCATTTAACATGTTCCTAACATCCATAATCATTTGCTGAACCACATTTCCTTTAATTTTCACATTAAAACCATCATGGTTAAGCATATCAAGCGTAGTCTGATTATACCACTCAGTATCCAATACCACAATAAGGTATTTGTCTGCTGGTCTAATCACAATTCTATCATTATTCTGTAGGCAATGAAGAACAAAATATAAATTTTTAGTTATACTTCTATTCCTAAAGTTTTTATTAGACACATTAGCAGATCCTACTTTATAAACATTTTCAATACATAATCTCTCAAAGGCATTCACCAATGAGTTCAAGGATGGTGTGAATGTACTTGGCTTCTTAAACACATTACTTGTATTAACTAAATCTTTCTCAGAAGATTTAAACATTAATTTCAACATTATATTTCTAGTGAACATTTTTATATCAAAAACTACTTCAGTTAATTCAGAGTACCTGGTTGGAATGAATTGGAATGGATTGTTGGATTTGTTTTACATACAGAACTTGGTTACTCAGGAACATCGTTGGTTGTTTTGTGCTTCATGATATTCAATATCTCTATCCATAGGGACACCCCACACAAGAAACTTGCTATCTCTAAACCACAGCAGTGTTAAATATGTAACTAATTCCTAAAATGTGTAAAATGCATTACTGAATGATATTGCAGTACTATGCACTGACTGATAAAGCAATGAGTATAACTTAAAAATAAGCAACATGTACATCCATTCATTTATACTCTATTTCTACCTAGGTTATAATGTAAAATGTTTAGTTCATGCTCTTCCTGTATTTCTTATATTGCACCAATCTATATGTTTGCCTCCATTACTAAATTGATTTGGTGGATAATATTTTTCTTTACATGCCTCTGTGCCCAGGCTATGGCTGAAAAGAATCAATGTACTGGCCCCACCTATCCTATTACCAAACAGAAATACAGTGCCACAGAATGACGGATGAGTTCAAGAAGGTCTAAGCAGGACATACATCGGAATGACAAAAGATGGACCAGAGGTAATAGCTGAGTATTCAAGAATTTATACTGCTCAGATCTGCTATGACACTTAAAAGATCATGAACCAGGGGTTTTAAAAATTAGACAAAGACACAATAACAATGAACTTTGCAGAAGGAAGTATAGTCACGTGGGTATACTAACTGTAAATGTTTAAACAGCAGGATTCAACGCCACAGGATTTTGAAATATGAACGTGATAAAAAGTGAATATGGGTATTAATTCTCTGCAAAGACATATTCAGCAGTTAGATGACCCTAGTGAAGCATGGCTGCAATGTCACACTAGGGCCCCTAGGGTGAATCCTCCTACAAACCAAAAAGCACTTGTTGCTCCACCTTGTTAAATGCTCTTAGTGATGATTAAAGCAGCCTTAAAAACCTCAGAAAGTCAGCAAAAACATATATAATACATATTTGCTTATTAGTTACAGCAATACAGCAGTATGGAATAAGCTACTAAACATCTCCTGAAATAATATACAAAGACAAATCTGAAATACAGCACACAACATGGCTAAACATTCAAACTAGAACACTCAAAAAGACATCTAAAATTCTGTTGCTCCTACTGAAAGACTAAAACATAGCTATCAGATATGTAACGTGCAAGATCAGGAACTGCTGCATAATGAAACTGTCCCTGTGAAACATCAAATAAGGCGGGGATGAAAATAGTGTATGTAACTCTTAAGATATTCTCCTGACTGAGGTTACAGGAATGAGGAATAAGGTCATCCAAGTTAAGAATTTTTATGTGAATGGTACACACTGGATAAAATGGGGACTTTTTACGGCCTCTAACACAAAACTAAGGTCCCACACGTAGGTTAACGAATAGGAATCAAAGCCTTGGTGGAAACTGGCAATAGTGGCTAGCTGAACCTTGACAGCTGACTAACTAGAACATGAAGAAAAAAGTAGTTAAAGGAAGATTACTACTTGAGAAATAGATGCATGGAAGGGATCTATTCCCTGAACAGCTGCCAAATGCCATCATTTGCTCCTGTACACTCTATGTGTAGATTTGTTCTGGAAGGCGGAAAGAACATGAACCACCTCCTCAGACAGGGAAGGGTCTCTGGCCATTATCATAACAGGTAAATATGAGGTTGAGGAAACCCAGTTAAGGTGACCATGGGGGCAGGGATGAGAAAGATCATCTCTCTGGGATCCAACCACCAGGATAACTGTCACAAAATCACTAATAAATGAAGTTTAGAAAAATAATTATCTATGACATGGTGCATTTTGCTTGGAAGTAATTCATGACCACTTCTGAACACTGAAGCTGCAAACGAGATTTGGGGACTTTTCACCTGCTGGTACATTATGGGTAGGAAACATTTAAAGGAGAGCAAGACTGGAGGACTAATTTACCAGCCCAGATCTGACAAAAAGCTTGAGTACCCACAAGTCAGATCAGACAGAAAGGTTGAATAATCTAGACTTTCAGTTGCTGAAAATCTCCAAGTATTCACAAATATCTGCACACTTTAAGTTAAGTTTAGGTTAATCAGCTTTAAGCAGTGCTTCATCAGCTACCAACCTTTCAGTTAGCCCACCTAATTTATCTGTACTCTTAGGGTTGCTCTGAAAATACCATTTACATAAATTCACTTGGGTATGCCCTTTCGAACTTGACTGCTAGAAGGTTTCTCATTTACCTCCTGCTGTTCACTTCTGGTTCATACCAGAACTTTAAAACAAGCTTCAAATTGGATATCTGAGATGTGTTTTAGATGAACTAGATGTCCAGTTATGAAATTTCAGAGTTTGTGTTTCAGAAGACGCACCAAACCTAGATAACAGTTTTTTTTCTTAGTTTCTGACAGTCTTATCCAGTGACTTTCGTGTCAACACAGGTCTTGTGGGCTTCACCTTATGACCAGTAATCAATGAAGTTATGTTTTGCTGCAATATCCTTATGTGAAATCTATCATGAATAATCAGGAAAAATAGTAGATGCAGTTAGTCCTAAAGTTCTAAGAGAAAAGGCTGTTGAAACTAATATGAACTAAAGGAGTTGAGAAACTGCCCTCTAAGCTTTAAAAAAAATTTCTGGAGGTAGACTGACCTTGCACAATAGTGTCTTGTACACAACTGACCGATAGATGTGACAGTCTTCAATGGCTGCACCAGTGACTTTACAGTGTTTCTGGTTATATGCAAGGCCTACAAGAGCTGAAGTAAAGATTTATGGGCCAACAGTACACTTTGCAGTAGCTAGGAATAAGTCCATTTTGCAATGAAATACTCTTATGCCGTGCAGCTCTTATTTGCTGCAACTGTGGCCCTACATATGGTGAACACCATGGGGTTTGATGGAGGACAAAGAGAACAACCTGAAAATCAAAACAACTAACTCGTACAGAAAAGTGTAAGAACCTCATCCTTTGCTATCTTTATGTGCAAGTGAAATCTTAGTCAACAAAATAAAGAATCTGATCTTCTCTTAAGCAGAAAACTGACTACACTATAGCCATTGACAATTCACTGAGACTGTGAAGAACTATAACTAGCCTGTGGTCCTTACTCTTTTTTTTGGAGTTAAAAAGAGCATGGAATAATATCCAGATTCTCTTGGATGGCCTTTTACCGAAAGGGGTTTAAGGCCTCCTTTCTTGCTACACTCTTTTGAAAGGGGAATGTCTGGCAATGATAGACAATGCAGTACAGGAGAGATATGGGAAAGAGAAATCTGTAGTAGCTGGAAAGAACTGCCTAAGTTAATATGTTGTAACTGATGGCCAAACATACTGAGAGATGCAGGGACAAGTGACCTCACCCAGAATGCCTCCTGATTGGGACAGTAAGGCAAACTGCTGTGTCCCCACCCAATTACAAACTATGAAATACTGTATCCCTTATTAAGACATGAAATTCTACCTCTGGGTGAACATCTTATGTTTTGGATATCCAAGTTGCCAATAAAGACGTTAGGCACTCACCATAACATTCCATCTGTGTTGTTCATTTTCATTCTTGCTCAACAGCTGGATTCGGATCTGATTCTCAGATCCAACTCAGCCGTTACTATAGCTCGTGGTGACCATAAAGCTCTTGAGCTTCTCCCTTACCCATAATGCACCAATCCCTAACATACCTCAGATCTTGTTTGTTAGATTAGAATAAGTAAGAAATATTACTAGAAATTTCTGGTTAAAGAAATACATTATCTGAAGCTCAACAGAAGGACCAAAGGAATCCTTAAAAACTCTGGTTCTTCCACAAATCATTGTTGAATGGTTGGGGAGCTAAGGAAGAATGAAAATGAACAACCCAGATGGAACATTATGGTGAGTACAAAACTTTATCTGATGATGTCAATTTTCATTCATTCCTCAACAGCTGGGACAAAGTCCCCAGCTACCTGAAATCTCGGGTGCACCACAAGGAAGGATATTCCAGAGCATGGTTGAGCCAAAGGCTGCTCTTCCCCTTAATACCAGATCTAGTTTGTAATGAGGAATAAAGGTATGAGGATTAGCCGAAGTTGCAGCTGCCCATGTCATTCATGGAATGCCTGGATAAAAACACTGATGAAGTTTCCATGAATCTATTCAAGGAGGCTTTTAAAGGTTTTGGTAATGAAATATCCAATTTATTGCAGACAAAAGATATACGGTCGGTAAGCCATCTTGCTAAAGATACTTTTGTAACTGATTTACCTAATTTAGCATCCGCAAAAGAGCCAAATAGTTGATCAGATTTTCTAAATTTGTTTATCCTACGTAAGCAGAAATTTAACTGTCTATGAACATCTAACAAGTGTAACATTTATTCTCCTTTGTTTTCAAATTTTGGAAAAAAGATGGGCAGATTGAAAGACTGGTTGATGTTCGATTCTGAGACCACCTCAGGAAAGAAAGAAGGTTTGGTTTGTAATGTTATCCTATACTTATGAAAAATCAAGTAGGGAGGTTTGGAGGACAATGCTTGAAGTTCAGAAATTCTTCTAGAAGTAATGGCCATTAGAAAGATAGTTTTCCAGGTAAGAAATTTAAGATCACATTTTGCTGCTGGGTTAAAAGAGGAAATGAGTTAAGGCCTGAAGTATTAAATTCAAATTCCATGGTGGGGTGGGGTCTTTATAAGATGGTCTCAACAGAAGAGTGCCTCTTGAGAAGGCCTTACAAAGCTAAGATGAAGCCAGGGAAGAATTCACAAACCCAATACGGAAGTTAAAGACTGTGCCTATTGAACTCTAATGGTTCACGAGCTGGCTCCTTTGTTAACACTGTTGCCAAAAATTAAAGAACACATTGTAAAGGGGCTGAAAAAGGGTCAATAGTTTCCTCAGGGAAAGAAAGCATAGGTTGTCTGACTATTAAAGGAAGTGGAGAAACCACACTGCCAGCTTTAGGTTTGAGATATCCAGATAAATCATGCCCATCGGGAGAGAGAGGAGGTCTGGAGTTGGATCCAGAATCCAAAGTGAGTAAAGAAGGTGAGGCCAAAGAAAGGTGAACCAAATATGTCAAGGCCAGTAAGGTGCAAAGAGGATGACTCTGCTCTTCAACCTGGCAGCTTTCTGCAGAACTTTGGGGATCACGGAAGTTGGGGGATAAAGATAGAGGAGACCAGTGGGCCTATCGTGGAGCAGATCGTCCCTCGTGCTTCCCTCAGTGGGGGACCAGGGCAAAGAAGCTGCTGCACTTGTTGGTTAGAGGGGAAGCAAAAAGAATGTAGCAAGGCTGGCCCCACTGACCGAAAATCATTACTGCCACTTTCTTGTTAAGGTGTCACTCGTGAGGTAGTATAATGGACCTGCGCCGCTTGTCTGCTATCACGTTGGACTTCCCTGGGATGTGCATTGCTATCAAAAAGTGGTTGGAAGGGATTGCCCATTGCCAAACTTCTGTGGGCTCCTCGGCACAAGGGGTACGACCTGGTTCTTCCTTGTTTGTTTAAAAACCGGACTACTGATATACTGTCCATTTGAATAGCAACTATCCCTGAAGGGAGAGAGTCTTGGAATGCTTGCAATGCTAAGGGCACTGCGCTCATGTCTAGGATGGTGATACGTATGTTGACCTCTTCGGGGGACCAAGTGCCTTGGACTGTTTTTCCCAGGAAGTGCCCCCACCCCCACCCCACTCTGGAATGTGTGTGTGGTCACTATGGCCTTGGGCTGAGGGAGAATGAAATTACGGCTCTGAAGAACTTGATCTGATCGAATCCACCACCAGAGACACCTTTTGCATGCTTGAGTAATTTTTATTTGGACGTGTTGATAAAAAAATGACCACTGAGTTGCTAGCAGCCATTGAAGAATCCTCATGTAGACTCTCACTAGAAAACTAAAATTTTGGCTGTGGACTTGCATCCTAGCGCTTGTACAATCAATTATGCTGAAATCATTGCACTGTGACTTATCTTTTTGACCTGGAATCTGATAGTCTCTTGTCTTGCAAGAGGAAGAGAAGATGTTATTGATACTGTGTTGAAAAGTGTTCCTGAGAAGTTCTAAGATTTTCTGTAATTTATGGTAATTCCCAGAAGAGAGTAAGTTTGGAGTACCTAATCTCTCGCTCTTATGAGCAGATGCCTGGTTGGGGTGGTAATGAGCCAGTCTTCTACATACAGAAAAACCCAGAATCCCTGCAGTCTCAAGTGAGCTGCTACCACTGTCACTCCTTTGGTGAAAACCATGGGGGCTGTGGTGAGACCAAAGGGAAGGGCTCTGAAATGGCAATGACTGGCTCTCAGCCAGAAGCGCGAGTAGCTCATTTTTATGTGACAGAACATGTCTACGTTCTATCGAGCACATCCAGTAATCCTTGCCCAAAAAGGGCAAAATGGACTGAACTGTGACCATTTGAAACTGTGTGTCAAACTGATTTGTTCAAGTTGCTGAGAACCAAAACTGGTTTGCAGTCCCCTGTTTTCTCTGGCAGTAAAGAAAATCCTGAGTAAGTTATGGATTCTATATGGTCTAGTGGGACCTCTTGGATGAGACTCTTTTTCTAGCAGTTTTTATATTTCTAGTGCTGCTGTTCTCCTCCGACTGGCTGGAACACTGGGAAACTTGCATGAGGATGGAGATAAAGGGAAAAGGGCATTATGTAACCTCTGGAAATAATCTCCTGCACCTACAAATCTTTTGTGATGTCTATCCAGACTGCCTGGTGCAGGGATAAATGACCCCTGTCTGCCTGCAGAGGGGGACAATCAGGACACCTTTCAGGAAGGCTGATACGGTCAGTCAGAAAAAGAATCTCTAGATCCTTGTTTTTGTGCGCCACCTCTGTCGCATGAACGGCATCTTCTATTTGACTTCCCCCTCTGTCTCTGGGGTAACTGTCGCCACATGGATCTTGGAAAGGGTCCTGGAATTTTGTTTAACCACATTTTTTGTCCTCCTCATTGGTTCCTAGAGAAGGTTCTTTGAGGGGTCAAAAAATATACTCCCACTGCAGAGAGGGTCTTTCTGTCCTGCTCGCATCTGGACAGTGTGTCCTTCACTTTGGGGCCAAATAAGGAGGTTCTGTCAAAAGAAGCATGGCTAAAAAAGGACTTAAAGGGCTCCACAAACTCATAAAAGCGCATCCAGGCAGGCCTCCTAATGGAAATGCCTGAACCTGCTGCCCTTGAGGTACCCTCAGCTGCATGAGAGAAAAGCCTCATGAACAAATACGAGATGGACTTGAAGTGTTGCAACTGTGAGGCCACAGACGCCCGAGTCTCAGCAGTAGTGGTCCTAGAAAGAGATTCTGACAGTTCCTTAATCAAATTCCTCTGAGGTGTTGTAAAATGTCCCAGGTAGTTCAGCGACCTGACAGCAAAAGTCGCTGAAGCACAGACATGCTTCCCAAATATGTCCAAACCCCTACACTCCCTGTTAGGGGAATGGACAATGGAACTGTGTTCCACAATTTCCTTTTTAGTGACTGCCTCCACAATCGCAGCCTTCACAGGTACTCCCTTACTCCAAAACTCCCTTCCTGCAGCTGGTGCCAGAATCTGATCCGGGCTCTTGGGGACAGGTACAAATGTCAGGCTCCTTCCATGTCTGCTTAGAGAGAAAATCAATGAGAGCATCAGCAGGCGGAGTTACCCAGGAGGTAGACGGGCCAAATCCAAATGTCTCCAGGAATACCAATTCCTTCACAGGAGGATTGTTGGAGGACCAATGACCCCTCTGCATACGGATCTCTAGGATGTCTCCAAATGAGATGTCTTTGGGTAGTGATCATGGGGATCCTTCCCATTTGTCGAAATCAGTATCTTCAATGATAGATTCCTGTGGGGAATTGAAGTGCCTCCTCTTCTACTTCCTAGGGACTTCCTTGGTGGAATGCTCCGGTGAAGTACAGAAGATATTGTAAAACCCTGCTGGGTGGCCTGAAGACTTTGAGCTGGCTTTCCATGTGGCATACAATGATGTGGCTCAAGACGCAAAGACTCCTGGGATCCAGATGAAAGATCCGAGGAAGGAGGTCCATCCTGACAGAGCACAAAACACTCTCTTCACTACCTCAAAGGCATATCGCTCCAGGGAGGAGGAAGACAAAGGATCCGAAAAACCAGGCCCACTGCTTCCCTCTGCCTCAAAGGTAATCTCCCTGAGGCAGAAATCAGAGCTGAGCTGTCCACTGCTGAGGCGCCAAGGAGCAGAGACTGTTTCGAAAACTTTGGAGTCAACTCCAAACCCTCAGACCAGACAGGGCCTCTTCGGCTCCGATAGTCATCTGGATCTGAAGATGTAGGAGCCGGTGCACTGAGAGACAGCATCGGTTCTGAAGCTAGAAGTACCTTCGGATCCAAATCAGACATTCCCAGATGGCTCAGACCCAGGGGCTCCAAAACAACTGGTTGGATCACAGAAGGCGTCACTACAGACAGTTGCTAGATGGACGGGAATCCTGATGTAAAGGGGCAGGAGCCAAAACAACACCCATCTGTATCTGCATCCAGAGGAATTTCCTCATCATTCTGTCCACATCTTCTTCAGCCAAACTTCTGGAAGAACGAGATGAAGTGAAGTAAGTTGACCTGCATCTCTCTAAGAAGGGGGAAGGCACTCTTTGAGGTACTGGATCTAATGAAGGGGAGTACACAGTCCTAGGCAAAATTACTGGATTGAAAGAAGTAGGATCCAAGGACTTTTTGGTTAGATCCGTTGGAGGTTCGATTGGTGCTGATTTCGGATCTGACTTGAGTTTCCTTCTGGACAGCTCTGAAGATAAGAGTCAAAGATTTAGAAGGCCTCAGAGACCTGGTCAAGGCTCCTTAGATTTAGATATGGGGGACTTGAGCTCCAGAAATACCTTATTGAAAAGAGGAAGAAAGCAACCCTTTCAATATTAACTGGTTCTTCCTGTATGTTATTGTTCATGGACTGAAATTTTTGCAATTACAGTCAAGCTGGAGGTGATCTGGTGCCCAAAAAGTACACACAAGTTATGGGTGTTGGGTAAGGACAATTTATGCTCATACTTCCAACACTTCTTGAAACCGGAAGGAGCTTTGTCAGACATACTGAAAACAGTAAGGAAAGTTTATATATCTATGGATCTATACATATATATATATATATATATATATATATATATATATATATATATGGTTTACTATAAAAATGTGGAAAATTATTTACACAAAATTAATGACTTCTTTATCCGAATTTGGTAATACTGAATTAACAAAATGCTGGAAATGGTAACAACGGACTCAACATTTGAACACTGGAAGTTTCAATGCTAAAGGTTCGTGTTTCCGGTAACACTTCAGCAGGAGGGCAAGCCTCGCACACCCCATGCATATTATATATACCAAATCCAAGATAGCACTGCAGTGAGGAAGATTTCCCAATCAGCAGTGTACCGTGATCTCAATTTAAAATGTCAACTGTATATTAGTGAATGTGCACTCACTTTCGCTACTATGAAGTCTTACATTTTCAGTTTGACATTACAGGTGTTGGTAAAACACACATTCGACCAATCCGTTTTCGTCAAACTGCATTTCCACATTTTGATGGTAAATATATATACACACACACGCGATATCAAAAGTTTACACACCCCTGTTAAAATACCAGGTTTTTGTGATATAAAAAAATGAGACCACAATAAATCATTTCAAAACTTTTCCCACCTTTAATGTGACCTATAACCTGTACAATTCAATTGAAAAACTAACAAATCTGTCAGGGGAATAAAATATAAAAAACATACAATAAGCTGGTTGCATAACTGTGCACACCCTTAAATACTTTGTTGAAGCACATTTTGATTCAATTACAGCATTCATTCTTCTTGGGTACACACCTGCCATCAATTAGAGAGACTCTGATTAACCCCAAATAAAGTTCAGCTGTCCTAGTACGATTTTCCTGACATTTACTCAGTTGCCTGCTACAGCAAAAGCCATGGTTTGCAAAGAACTTACAAAGCATCAAAGGGATCTCATTGTTGAAAGTTATCAGTCAGGAGAAGGGTACAAAAAAATTTCCACAGCATTGGATATACCATGGAACACAGTGAAGACAGTCATCAAAAAGTGGAAAAACTATGGGGCAACAGTGACATTGCAAAGAACTGGGCATCCCTCCAAAACTGATGAAAAGACAAGACTTAAACTGGTCAGGGAGGCTGCCAAGAG
The DNA here is from genome assembly GCF_019279795.1 of Protopterus annectens. Classification (NCBI taxonomy): domain Eukaryota; kingdom Metazoa; phylum Chordata; order Ceratodontiformes; family Protopteridae; genus Protopterus; species Protopterus annectens. The sequence goes on along the minus strand of NC_056732.1, from coordinate 1,275,695,923 downwards.
ACCTACAGCAACACTGAAGGAGCTGTAGGAATTTCTGGCAAGTACTAGTTGCGTACTACATACAACAACCATCTCCCGTAGTCTTCATATGTCTGGGTTATGGGATAGGGTTGTAAGATGGAAGCCTTTGCTTACACAGAAAAACACCCAGGCACGACCCAAATTTGCAAAACAATATATTGAGTCTCCCAAATGTATGTGGGAAAATGTGTTATGGTCTGATGACACTAAGGTTGAACTTTTTGGCCACAATTCCAAAAGGTACGTTTGGCGCAAAAACAACACTTCACAGCACCAAAAGAACACCATCCCCACAATGAAGCATGGTGGTGGCAGTATCATGCTTTGGGGTTGCTTTTCTTCAGCTGAAACTGGGGCTTTAGTCAAGGTGGGGGGAATTATTAGCAGTTCCAAATACCAGTCACTTTTGGGCCAAAACCTTCAGGCGTCTGCTAGAAAGCTGAAGATGAAGAGGAATTTCACCTTTCGACATGACAAAGACCCCAAGCATACAGCCAAATCAACAAATGAATGGCTTCACCAGAAGAAAATTAAAGTTTTGGAATAGCCCAGCCATAGCCCAGACCTAAATCCAATAGAAAATCTGTGGGGTGACCTGAAGTGGGCTATGCACAAGAGTGCTTTTGCAAGGAAGAGTGGGCAAATATTGCCAAGTCAAGACGTGCCATGCTGATAGACTCCTGCCCAATAAGACTGAATGCTGTAATTAAATCAAAAGGTGCTTCAACAAAGTATTAATTTAAGCATGTGCACACTTATGCAACCAGCTTATTGCACATTTTTTATTTTTTATATTTTTTCCCCTAATAGATTTGTTTTTGGTTGAATTGTACATGTTATAGGTCACATTAAATGTGGGAAAAGTTTTGAAATGATTTATTGTGATCTCATTTTTTAATATCACAAAAACCTGGCAGTTTAACAGGGGTGTGTAAACTTTTTATGTCCACTATCTAAATATCTATATCCATATCTATTTATATATAGATACATTTTATATATATATACACATACATATATATATATATATATATATATATATATATATCTAAGTATTTACTCAAAAAACACTGTTGGAAGTTACGATAATGACCTATAAAAATAACAAATGAAAAAAAATGTCAACAATTCAAAATCGAATTGTTGACATTTTTCGAGTTTACCTCCATATCTAGTGTTATGCAACAGATGCTTTACAGGGGGGCAAAAGCCCCTGCACCACACACCCTCTGCTACTTATATATATATATATACAAACTCCGAGATCGCACTGAAGGAAAGGGTACATTTCCCAATCCCGACTATAGTGCGATCTGCATTCAAAATACTGAATCCACAACAGCGAATGCTAGTGTGCATTCGCTGTTGTGACTTCAACATTTTTTTTCACTCATTTCAAATGATGAAAACCTGCTTTAGGGATTACACGTTCGCACAATGCAGCTGTGACACTTTGACTGTATGCCTAAACATATTATTATACTGAAGAGAAAAGGGAAGGAAAAAAAATGGATGAGGATACCAGCTATGGTATCACAGAATACACAAAAGTGTAGTAAGGTGAAAAAGGGAAATTAAACAGATACCAGCTATGGTAAGATAGAACTACACCAAGTGTAAAGCGAAGGGAGAAAGATAAGAAATCTATGCTTGCATTTATTTAATATTTACCACAAGAAGTAAACACTTGAGAGCTCAGGCTGACCACGTCTATTCATGAAAGCAGTAAACAAGATCGGAGGTATGTTAGGGGTTGGTGGATTAGGGGTAAGGAGAAGCTCACGAGCTTTATGGTCACCACGAGCTACAGTAATGGCAGAGTTGGATCCAAAGATCAGATCTGAACCCAACTGGAATGAATAAAAATTGACACCAGATCCACTTCTTTCTAGACTACTGATTCCTCTCTACTGCTGGCCGCATCTGCACCACAAATAGCAATGACTCTTTTGCATACCAGCAGAGGTACACTGAGAAGTCTGAAAAGAAACACAACGCCATAAAACTCCTGTCACCTTTCTCAATCTGTCACTTTCTCTTTTGCCTAAGGAGCAATCAGACGAATGTCAAAGAAACACAAAGCCATAAAACTCCTGTCACCTTTCTCAATCTGTCACTTTCTCTTTTGCCTAAGGAGCAATCAGACGAATGTCAATGAAATGAAACAAATTTTCTAATAAAACTGGGAAGGCACAATTATGGGTGGCACTACATGTTGAAGTTGACACTTACAGCCAATGATGAACCATCCATGGAATTATGTACCAGATGCATTGTCAGGTTAGAAACAGATAATATCATTGCAGCCTTAGAAATAAGTACAGACTTCAGTTCATCAAAATCTGGCAATTTTTCAAGCATCTTGACTATTTTGTCAGTTAGCTCATTCTAAGAATGTAGCATATACAAAAAAGTTAAATTGAGGAGGAAGAGTGGGCTCACCTCCCAAAACAGCTCAGCGCCCTGGATTCCTTAGAGGAATGACTCAGAGTTCTGAAGCATGGAAGCTTTCTTCCTTCTTGAGCACTGCTTCTGCTACAACAAAATCAATGACTAGACCCTGAAGTAAAATGTTTCAAACCCTTACAAGGCCAGTGGATCTTATCTGGTCTCCTAGAAACAAGCACAGCTTTCCTGTGGCACCAAGTGGAAATTCATGGCCACAACACAGGTGAGTAAGTGATCTCATCCAGCACACTGCAGTTTTTTTGGCCCACCTCATTAGTAAGGGTATCTCATCCAAGGACAAGGAAGTCATAACATCCCTGTATTTTTCCCTTATAAGACCCATTATTGAATACAGTGACCCTTTCAGCATGTACCTCACAAAGTACACTCAGCAGCTGGAGAGAACACAAAGGTTGCTCACCAGGAGAATCCAGGGCATCAAACATCTACCCTACCCAGACAGGGTAAAAGCCCTGTTCCTTTACACAGTCTCAAACAGACTCCTCAGAGGTGACATTTGTCTGGCATACAAAGCAATCTCAGATGCCACCTTGATGGGACTGCTGCATATCTGCAAGTCAAGCTCCCCTCCAGTAACCCGCATGCACAACCTCAACCTGGACTGTGACATCAATAGGATTTGTTGGCAGGACAGATTTGTGTCCCAGAGACTCCCCCCTTCAGTGGAGTAGACTCAGTCTCCACATCATGCAGAGTACCTCATTAACCCTTTATTAGTGCAACCTGGATAACTGGATGGGAAACAGAAAATACACCCCTGGGATTCCACCTGTGTCCCTGCTGGACAGGGTCATTGGGTGCTTGACTTGTCAAAACATGGGCTAACTTCTTGACTAGGCTTGTAAGGGCATTAAGGCCAATAGCCAAATAACTTTCTACGATCTAGCAATTTCAAGGGTTCCTTAACTAAAAGGCAAACCATCTTGCCTGCAGTGGGAGCCATACTGGAGTACACAGAGAAGATCAGTATGCTTTTGGCAAGATCTTCTTGGAGACAAGGGGCCACCCATCCAATTTTTGCATCATTTATATGATCTCCCCAAATTTCAGATCACTGTGAGGAATGCTGGGGAATTATCTGAAAATACAACATCTATGTCTGGTGTAGGGAACTCCAAGGGGGACTTAGTGTGTTTCATCTTAAAGAAGTGCTTGCCTTCCTTTCTTGGTGCAGATGACTCCAAGGAGGAAGAGGAAGCAAAAAAAAAAAAAAACAATCAGAGGTTCAAGGTCATTCGATCCATTGTTCCAATAATGAGAAGATAAACAGCAACAGGGGCCGGTAAGAGTACATCCTGGATTAAAACCAGAGCTTTAGCAAACAGCTGGGAAGATCAATGTATAAATCAGTGCAGTGTCTATGCAACGCCTGATGTTGAGAACCTATCTGGCTCAAAAGACCTCAATGCGTGACATCCAAGATGGCTGCAGATTGAGTAACATCTTAATTCTGGCTCTCCCAGTCTGAAAACAGAAACTCAGCAGAGAAAGCCAGTGGACCTAGATTTCTTGGTAAATTGCCTCAACTGCACTGCCTAGATGCAAGAAAAAAATAAATAAAGGACCTGGAGGAAAATCAGCTACAAAAGTTGAGGAAAAACACAAACTGGGAAAAGTACTGTAGTTCAGAAAGAACTAGTGCAAGATCCAGACATGACTTCCAGTAACCTAGAGGAAAGTATAAAGCAGCTGCACAAAGACCTGGTTAAAATAAACAAAACACTGATGGAGTACATCAACACAAACAATAAAAAGCTGGAAAAATGAAAGAAGCTTTGAACAGATATTCAGATAATGTTACAGAACTGCAAAATTCAGAGTGTGAAATAAAGAAAAGGCTGGCTGAATATGAGGCTGTACAAGAAGAGATGCATCAAAAAATAGAATAAAACCATAGATTTTCTGCTGTACCAGAGAAGATGGAAGGAACAAACTGTATTAATTTTATGAAAGCACAAATAAGCAACTGGGCTGGTATTCCATAACAAGAATTTTTGATTGAAATGGCACATTGTGTGTATTCTCCAAGCCCAGCTATGAGAAAACAACCTACACCTTTAATAGTAAAAATTTAATTTTATCAGGAAAAGGAGTTGATTATGACAAAACTGTGGCAGGAGGACAAAAAACTACAAATGGGAGATAGCACAGCCTTTGTGAAGAAACATATTGCACTCCAGGCAGAAGAGGAATACATTTATTCATAAGGCATGCCAAGAAGCAGGCATGAGTTTAAAACTGCTGTACCCAGCTATCCTCAAAATATTCTTCCCTGGAGGAACAAAAAAGAAGTTATCTCCTTACCATAACATTCCATCTGTGGTGTCAATCTTCATTCATTCTCGACAGATGGGTTCAGTTCCGACCTCTCAGAACTGACTCGACCATTATACAGCTCACATCAACCAAAAACTCTTGAGCTAAAGGCTCTACCCACAATGACCCTCTCTCCATTACCTCAGATCGAGTTTGTAGCCTGGTATAAAAAAGACATAAGCCCTGTTTAGGGTATAACCCTATAACCTCCCAGAACAAGGTCCAATCCTCCAGAAGTCTCTGTCGGTGGGGGCAGGATGGTGTGATGTCAAGAATGAATGAAGACTGATAACACAGATGGAACATTATGGTAAGGGCATAACTTCTTTATCTGATGTTGTTAATTTTCATTCATTCTTCAGATAGGACAGAATCTTAAGCTACTTTAGATCCTGGGCGGCCCTAAGGATGGATATTCCTGAGTACCATAGAGCCAAAGGATATGCTTTTCCTGGAGACCATATCTAATTTGTAATACGTGACAAAGGTATGGAGAGTAGCAAAGGTTGCAGCTGCACATATTTCCTCCATAGAAGCCTTGGAATGAAAGACAGCTGAAGTGGAAACATTTTTGGTATAATGCGCTCTAACCGGAGCAAGCAGTTTGAGTTTATTCTGATTGTAAACCAAGGGTCTGCACCCTGTGGCTCTTCCATCGCTCTGCAGGGGCTCCCCGTAACTTTGAAAATAATGACCACTCTACCGCACAACACACACACACACACACACACACACACACACAGTGAGTGTTGCCTATTTGATCCTTTAAATACTGCTCTTATAAACTTATAAACTTGCTAGAAAAACACGGTTTCTGTTGCCATGCATTCCACGCACACACAGAGCAAGTGAACAACCCACAGGCAGCCGTAGCATCTCCTGAAAGGTTTTCATTCCTCTCAAAGTCTTACCACAAGAAATCTGGACACAGCCACAAATAAAGTGAAACAAAAAAAACAAAAATGAGGACAGACTTTAAATATTGTTCTTATAAACTTGCTAGAATAACATGGTTTCTGTTAACATGTATTCTCCACACACACACACACACACACACACACACACACACACACACACACACACACACACACACACACACACACACTTACCTCTCAACTGTGGAGATTTTCATAGTATGTCTTGACTTTTGCCTCATATTTATGGTCTGTTTCTCATACAATTGTGGTTTTCTGGCAAATCACGGGGGGCTGAAGTCAGAATAAATAGACAAACATTTGAGTTTCAGACTTTATACCCTTCAGAAAATTCATGCTAATGCAAAAGTTTGTAAGAACAATATTTTAAAAAATGTACCTATTTTTGAGCCTTTGTGCCCCATTATTAACGACTTTGTCCAGATTTCTTCTAAAAGGTCAAGATGTGACACACACACACACACACACACACACACACACACACACACACACACACACACACACACACACACACACACACACACACACACACACACACACAGAGCGAAAGTGCAATCCCAACAAAGGAACAAAAATAGGGTCGGATTTTAAATATTACTCTTATAAACTTGGTCTTTTATATTTAGTATAATAACTATATATAAAACTTTATAAGCTGTGCTATCTTCAGTTTAGGGGTCAAATAGGTTTTGTGGCTCCCAATGAATTTTATTTGGTTGGAGAGCAGCCAAAAATGGCTCTTTTGATAGTGAAGGTTGCAGACCCCTGTTGTAGACAAAAGTGACACAATTTCTAAGCCACCTTGATAAGGTAATGTTTGATACCAGTTTATCCAATCTGGGTCCTGAAAAGGATACGAATAATTGATCCAATTTTCTAGAAGATTTTGTTCTGTACAGGTAAAAATTATCTGCGGATGTCCAGCAAGTGCAAACAGTATTCACCTTTGTTTGAAAATTTGGAAAGACTGGCAAGTCCACAGATTGGTTAATATTAAATTCTGATATCACTTTGGGGAGAAAGGACTGATTAGATCTTAGCGACACTCTCTCCTTGTGAAAAATTATATAAAGACACTTTACACATAAAGCTTGCAATATTTTCCTGACAGACATGATAGCCACCAGGAAGAGGGTTTTCCAAGATAAAATTTTGAAGTCGCAAGTAACTGCTGGCTCAAAGAGCTGTTGAACAAGCCATTGAAAACTCAAGTCAAATCCCATGATGCTATAGGATCTCTGAATGGGGTTTAAAATGTTGCATAAACAATGAGACATCAAGAAATGATCATCAAATCCGTTATGAAAATTGGAAATAGCTCCCAAATATACCTTAATTGTGGAAGTAGAGGCTCCCGATTGAAATAAGTTTGCTAAATATTCCAGGACTTTATCAACTGATACTGAAAGGGGGTCTAAGTTGTTCGTACAAGCCCAGATCGAAAATCTTTTCCATTTGCTAAGGTAAAGTTTCCTAGTAGATAGTTTATGGGAAGCCAGAAGAATCTTTTGTACTGAAGAGGTTAAGTTATTCTGCCTGGCAATTACTAGAATTGGAGATACCAAGCCGTCAACTTGAGATTTTGGAGATCAGGAAACATCAAGCCCTGTGGGTGAGACAGCAGGTCTGGAACTAGGCCCAAAATCCAAGGGCGGTGAACCAGATGAGGCCAAAAAAAAGGGAACTGGACTTGGAGTCCAATAGGGTGCAATGAGAATTTATTTTGCTTCTCAATCTTTGGGCTTTCCTCAAAAACTGGATAATCAGTGGAGTAGGGGGAAAGACAAAGTAGTCCCAAGGGCCAACTGAGAAAAAGTGTGTCTTTTGGGTACTCCCATATGGGGAAATTAGGGCAAAGTAGCTGCTGCATTTGTTGTTTATCAGAGAGGAGAACAGATTGCAGCAAGGCTTGTCCCAATGACGAAAGATCTTCATTGCTATGTTGTGGTTGAGAGACCATTCATGAGACAGGAGGATGCATTTGCTCAATTTGTACGCAATCACACTGGAGTTTCCCAGGATATGCACTGCTATCAGAAAGCGGTTGGAAGCTATAGCCCATTGCTAAATCCTAAGAGCTTCCTGACATAGTGGATATGATCTGTTTCCCCCCTACTTGTTGATGTACCAGACTACTGACATGCTGTCTGATTGGATTCCAACTGTCCCCAAAGGAAGGACAGACTGAAACGCTTGAAATGCTAGAAGCACTGCCCTCAATTCTAGTGCAAATTGACTTCCTGCGGGGATCAAGTGTCTTGAACAGTACTTCCCAGATAATGCCCCTCCACCCTATCTGAAAAGCATCCGAGGTCAATATGGCTTTGGGCGGAGAGGGAGAAAAGGTGTGACTGCGTAGATTTTCTTCTGACTTCATCCACCAGGATAAATCCTTTTTGCAGCGATTTGTTTTCTGAATTAGATGAAACGGATGAGTTAAAATAGACCATTGGGACACCAACAGCCACTGAAGTAGCCTCATGTGGCATCTTGCCAGGGGGACTAAGGTTACAGTCGCTGCCATGGTTCTCATAGTACCAGGCAAGCAGGTACTTTGTTTCGGGAAATGATTGCTTGAACTTGTGACCTTAGCTTTATCAGCCTGTGGAAGGGGAGGGAGGCTACACAAGAAATTACACTTTGTCTTGCTACTATGACCTGTAGATCTTGTGTAGGAGTCAACTGTGACTTTTCCTTGTTGACTGAAATGCCTAGTGCCTCGGTGAGATGCAGCACGAAGTTTGTGGCATAAAAGAGTAGATGCCTGGAGGGGGCAGTGAGAAGTTAGTCATCTAGGTATGGCAACACTTGGAATCCTCATAGTCTCAAGTGAGCTGTTACCACTCCCATGCATTTGGTGAACACCCTGGGGGCTGTGGTGAGACCAAAGGGCAGTGCTCAGAATTGGTAATGGCTAGCTACTAGCCAGAAGCGGAGATTTTTTTCTGGAGCTTTTGTCCATCTTTAAGTGGTAATATGTATCCTGAAGATCTATACAGCACATCCAATCATTCTTCTCCAGAAAGGGAAGAACAGACTGAACCGTGACCATCTGGAATTTCACCTGTTGTACAAATTTGTTCAGTAGGCTGAGATCTAGAATTGGTCTCCAGTTCCCTGTCTTTTTTGTCACTAAAACAAATCTTGAGTAAAATCCGGATCCTATTTGGTCTGGTGGAACTTCTTGATATTTTTGGAGCAGCTTTTGAATTTCAACTGCTGCCAGATCCCTCTGACTGGTGGAATGTCGGGGACTCGCTTTTGGAAGTTTGGTAAGAAACTGAAGGGAATGTGGTAACCTCTGGTGATAATTCTCTGCACCCTAGTATCTGAGGTTATCATGAGCCAGACTGTTTGGTGAAGTGAAAAGCATCCCCTGACAGCTTCCAGAGGTAAGCAATCAGGCCTCCGTAAAACAGCACTGGTAAGGTTGTCCAGAAAAGGAATCCCTGGAGCCCTGATTACACGGACCCCCCTCTGCCATGGACAGGGCATCTACCATTGGAGTTCCTCCCTCTGCCCCGGGGGCAATACTCACCACGTGTGTCACGAAAAGGCCCTTGGGATTTCTTGAACCACATTTTCCCACTCCTTTGATTTCTAGAATAGGATCGTTGAAGAGTAGAAAAACAAACGCCCACAGCAGAAAGGGTCTTTCCATCTTTTTCGCACCTGGCTAGTATCTCTAACTTTAGGGACAAACAAAGAGGAACTGCCAACAGGAGCACTGACGAAGGAAGACTTGAAAGGCTCCACACTCCACAAAGTCACATAAGCGCATCCAGGTGTGGTGCCCATACCCACTGACCTAGATGTTTCTGTGGCGCATGAGCAATGAGCCACATGGAAGAGTTTGAGATAGACTCCAGGGTGGCAAGCTGCGAGGCAACCTTATCCCGAACCTCGTCAGACACAGCTCCTGCAAGGGCATTTGAAAACTCAGTTATCAGTTCCCTTTGAAGTCTAGTGTGCCAAGAAATTCACGGACCAAATACTGAAGGTCAATGACGCAAAGACCTGCTTCCCAAACCTGTCCATCATCCTAGACTCTCAGTTAGGGGGATGGACAGTAGAACTCTCATCAGCCAGTTCCTTTTCCGTGGCCGCAGCCACCACAACCATGGCACCTACTGCTAGACCCTTTGTCCAATGAGGCTGGTATTCTTGGGGTTGTCAAAATTTTATCTGGTCTCCAGAGAATGGACTCTATGGAATAAGGAGCCTTCCATGCCCACTGGACAATCAGCTTTATTAAATGGTCAGTGGGGTGGGGTCATCCAAGAAGTAGATGGGTGGGCACGAAAAGCTTGCAAGAATACAGATTCCTCAGAGGATGGGTTTGAGGGCTTCCAATCACCCCTCTGTTTCAAGATTTATAGTACGTCTCCGAAGGAGACATTTTCAGGGGGTGACTGGGGGAACCCTCCCCTTCTGGAGAATCTAGATGCTTCCACTTGCAAGTCCTCTTATGGGGAATTTCTGGGGATGACTCTGAAGAGAAGGGACCCTGAACAGGGATGTCTTGCAGCTCCTGTGCCCGCTGTCAGGACGTGATAGATTGAGACAGCTGTAGACCAGAAGATACATAAATGTGACACTCAGGCGCAGAGGGAGCCAAGCTGGGAGCCTGTTGAGGCTAAAACTCTCTCCATGACATGAAAGGCAGGCCCACCTGAAGAGGGATGGGTGTGCAGATGAGAGAAAGACAACCTCGGATCTGGGGTCACAACCAGCTCTGACGAGCCGCCATCCAGAACAGGAGCCAGGGAAGGGTTTGAAACTGCCATGGTACCAAGAGCCAAAGACTGTGCCGTAGATACAATCGGAACCATACAGAAACTCTCAGGACCAACAGCCAATCCACAGTCTCGGTTGTGCAATGGATCCAATGGTGCCGAGGACATCATAGATGACACCGGTCCAGAAGTAAGGTCCATTGTCGGCACCGAGACAGCTGGTACCAGTAAAGTTAAAGTGGTGGGCTCCAAGCTGTGGAAGGAGGAAGGTCAGGTGGAGTACTTGGAGAATATGCCTTGGCTCTCGGAGGGAGGTCTGTGTTGGTGCGGAGAGACCCTGGGCCGCCAAAAGCTGGTCTACCAATCTAACTTCGTCCACTTCAGAGAGACTTCTGGAAGAACAGATAGATATTCCCATGGGAGACTGTGACCCATCAACAAAAGGACTGGGGAGTTGACCAAGAAATGGGTCTACAGAGGGGGAATACTTAGTCCTGGCAGATGTATATGTCTTGACTTTTGGCACTGTAGGCTGCTGTACAGAGGAGGAAGCCAGAACCAAGTGAGAGGTGAGTGAAGCTGGTGCAGAAGAAACTGTTGGTGCCGAAGATGTCACTGGCGCCACAGCAGTTGTCGGTGCCAAAGTAGTCAATTCTGGTGCAGTAACCTTCGGTACCGATGCAGACTGACCAATGAAAACTGAACCATTGGTGCCAAAGGTAATTTTTCAGTCATTAGGTTCTTTTGTCCTCAGTTCCAATGACACAGCTGGAACCAGTGACTTATGCGATTTTAAGTCCTGTGCTAATGGTGAGGTCGGCACAGAATGGCTTCTCTTTTTAGGTTCAGATTTTGATAATTTAGACATTTCAGGATTTTGCTTACAGAGGGCTTCTTCGAAGGAGCATTTTAGCAAACCCTTTAAAATAAGTTTATTCTGTCGCTCCGCCAATGTACAGGCACTGAAACCCTGACAAATCTTACACACAGTGTCTAGATGGGATGGACCCAAACAGTATATGCAGGAAAGATGCCCATCGGAATTGGGAATCTTTCTAACACAGTCTTGACATTGTTTGAATCCAGATGTCCATTTTGGTTTATCCGCCATTTCAAGTTCACACTCATACATATATAGATATATATATATATATATATATATACACACACATATATATATATATATATGCATACACACACACACACACAGAAGGCAGAGAATTTTTTTTTTTTTTTTTTAATTAAAGGCCAACAATGGTATACAAAATTTTACCTAAAAGGGAAAGGAAGAGAAAAGATACTAATGATGGTATCCAAGAGTTACCAAAAGGTAGAGGGAAAAGAAGTTACCAACGATGGTACTGAGAAATACCGTTCGGTAAAGGGGGAGGGTAGATAAAAATAGAAAGCACTTACACACTCAGGAAAAAGGAGAAAGTACCAAAAGGATAATATAGATGGATTGTAGCAAAAATTGCTAATATACAAAACAATAATTAAGGCACCTGGCTGAGAATATCGAATGACGCATCTAATTTTCAGAGCAGCAAATGAGATATGGGGTAATGGAGAAAGGGGCATTGTGGGTAGAGCCTTAGCTCAAGAGTTTTTGGCTGGTGCGAGCTGTATAACGGCAGAGTCGGTTTTGAGAGGATGGAACCGAACCCATCTGTCAAGAATGAATGAAGACTGATAACATCAGATATATTTTTTGATGACGTATATGTTAAGCAAAGGAATGCAGATGGTCAGATGGTAGTGGATTTTGCGAAAAGGATGGACATGGCTGTGATGAATACGTATTTTAACAAGAGGGAGGAGCACAGGGTGACATACACGAGTGGAGGAAGATGCACACAGGTGGATTATATCTTATGTAGAAGGGCCAGTCTGAAGGAGTTTGGAGACTGTAAAGTGGTGGCAGGGGAAAGTGTAGTTAGGCAGCATAGCATGGTGGTCTGTAGGATGAAATTGGTGATCAAGAAGAGGAGGATGAGTGTGAGGGCAGCACCAAGGATCAAATGGTGGAAATTGAAAAAGGGTAATTGTGAGGTGATGTTCAGGGAAGAGTTAAGACAGGCAATGGGTGGCAGTGAAGAGTTACCAAATAGCTGAGTAACTACAGCAGAGCTAGTAAGAGAGATGGCTAGAAAGGTGCTTGGTGTGACATCTGGAAAGAGGAAGGAGGACAAGGAGTCCTGGTGGTGGAATGAAGAAGTACAGGAGAGTATATAGAGAAAGAGGTTGGCGAAGAAGAAGTAGGATTGTCAAAGAAATGAAGAAAGTAGACAAGAGTATAAGGAGATGAGGTGCATGGCAAAGAGAAAGGTGGCCAAGGATAAGGCATATGAAGAGTTGTATAAAAGGTTGTACACTAAGGAGGGAGAAAAGGACCTGTACCGATTGGCTGGACAGAGGGACCGAGCTAGTAAAGATGTGCAGCAGGTTAGGGTGATAAAGGATAATGAGGGAAACGTACTCACAAGCGAGGAGTGTGTGATGAGAAGATGGAAAGAGTACTTTGAGGGGTTGATGAATGAAGAGAATGAGAGGGAGAGAAGGTTGGATGATGTGCGGATAGTGAATCATGAAGTGCAGTGGATTAGCAAGGAGGAAGTAAGGACAGCTATGAAGAGGATGAAGAACGGAAAGGCTGTTGGTCCAGATGACATACCTGTGGAAGCATGGAGGTGATTAGGTGAAATGGCAGTGGAATTTTTAACTAGATTGTTTAATGAAATCTTGGAAAGTGAGAGGATGCCTGAGGAATGGAGAAAAAGTATTTTGGTACCGATTTTTAAGAATAAGGGTGATGTGCAGAGCTGTAGTAACTACAGAGGGATTAAACTGATCAGTCAAAGCATGAAGTTATGGGAAAAAGTAGTGGAAGCTAGGTTAAGAAGGGAGGTGATAATTAGTGATCAGCAGTATGGTTTCATGCCAGGAAAGAGCACTACAGATGCGATGTTTGCTCTGAGAGTGTTGATGGAGAAGCACAGAGAAGGTCAGAAGGAGTTGCATTGTGTCTTTGTAGATTTAGAGAAAGCATATGACAGGGTGCCTAGAGAGGAGTTGTGGTATTGTATGAGGAAGTCGGGAGTGTCAGAGAAGTATGTAAGAGTGGTACAGGATATGTACGAGGGTAGTGTGACAGCTGTGAGGTCTGCGGTGGGAGTGACGGATGCGTTCTAGGTGGAGGTGGGATTACATCAAGGATCAGCTCTGAGCCCTTTCTTATTTGCAATGGTGATGGACAGGTTGACAGACGAGATCAGACAGGAGTCCCCGTGGACTATGATGTTTGCAGATGACATTGTGATCTGTAGTGAGAGTAGGGAACAGGTGGAGGAGACTCTGGAGAGGTGGAGATATGCTCTAGAGAGAAGAGGAATGAAGGTCAGCAGGACTACGACAGAATATATGCGTGTGAATGAGAGGGAGGATAGAGGAATGGTGAGGATGCAGGGAGTAGAGGTGGCGAAGGTGGATGAGTTTAAGTACTTGGGATCAACAGTTCAGAGTAATGGTGAGTGTGGAAGAGAGGTGAAAAAGAGAGTACAGGCAGGATGGAGTGGGTGGAGAAGAGTGTCAGGAGTGATTTGTTATAGACGAGTACCAGTAAGAGTGAAAGGGAAGGTCTACAAGAGGGTAGTGAGACCAGCTATGTTATATGGGTTGGAGACAGTGGCATTAACAAAAAGGCAGGAGTCGGAGCTTGACGTGGCAGAGTTGAAGATGTTAAGATTTGCACTGGGTTTGACGAGGATGGACAGGATTAGCAATAAGTATATTAGAGGGTCAGCCCAGGTTGGAAGGTTTGGAGACAAAGCCAGAGAGGCAAGATTATGTTGGTTTGAACATCTGCTGAGGAGGGTTGCAGAGTATATTGGTAAAAAGATGCTAAGGATGAAGCTGCCAGGTAACAGGAAAAGAGGGAGGCCTAAGATAAGGTTTATGGATGTGGTGAGAGAGGACATGCAGGTGGTTGGTGTGACAGAGCAAGATGCAGAGGACAGGAAGAAATGGAAACAGTTGATCTGCTGTGGCGACCCCTAACGGGAGCAGCCGAAAGAAGAAGAAGAAGATATGCTAAGGAAGAAACACAAACATTTGTCCACCAAAAAGTGAGCTGTGGAACAGAAGGAGATTCTGCATCTTGTTCTTCTGGTAATAAAGACCACAGAGAGGCTGTGCCAATGAAACCTTTCCGAGTGTTTCAACAGAAAATGATTGAAAGAAAAAAGCACAGAAGCTGACTAGAATAATCAAGAGCACACTGGAGGTGAAGCAGAGACAGGGTTTGGAAGATGAGATGAACTAGAACAGAACAAAAGAATCTGGAAATATTGGACTTTGTTAAACTTGTAGGGGACTCTAAAGCATATGCCCTACTTCATGTCATACATGTTTGGAGATTAAAATCAGTAACCTGGAAAATGAGAAAAAGAAAAAATTGTGTGTGTGAAACAGGACAGAACAAGAAAATCTGGAAATATCAGACTTGTTTGGACTTTGTTAAACTTTTAAGTAACCCGAACGCATATGCCCAACTTCATGTCACTAATGTTCAGAAAAATACTCAGGAGAGGGGAAGAGGAGAGAGAGAGAGTGTAACTGTAAGTAAAACAATGTTTTTCTTAACAGTATTACTTAAGTGGTGCATAATTTTCTCTGCATGTTATAACGTTTTTTCAGTTATTTTTTTAAGTGTAATGGGAATACTAATGTAAATAGGTGCATCTATATATTAGTCTTTCTGTTTCTTTCACCCCTTTCTCTTTCTCCTTGTTTAATTTTAAGATATGTAGGCACTGCAATGTAAAAAAAGAAAAAAGGGGGGGAAGGCTGGTTAAAAGAGTATGACAAAAGAAAACTTAGGGTGCTTTTTCTCATTCTTGCATAGGGGAATGACTGTGTTAGCTTTAAAGAGTAACAGGTTTTGACAGAAAGCAAGAAAACGAAAAAGAATACTGATTATTATAAGATCTTTTTCCCCCCTGCATAAACAGTCCTGTATCTGGTAATATCACTAGCAGACAATCTGATAAAGAGAAACGACTCAGAGAAAATGTTTTCTGAAATCATTCAAGTGCTTCCCAGCTATAAAGATAAGGCAAAACCAGACGCCACTTAATAGAATCATAGAATCTGCCATGCGTCTTAGCATGGATAAGCTTTCTTTCTGTTTAGCTCCAGTCTGTGTGTGGCTGTCAGTTTGGAACTTATGTTCCTATTAAGGGGTAAAACTTCAATATTTGAAGATGTACATAGTTGTGTGTTATTAAGTTAGTAGATTTTAGGGGGGTATTGGGGGATGTACTTTTATTTGAGGGTTTTCAATAAAACGAAATGTTCTGCAAAATTTGACATGGGTTCAAATATATGTGACAAGAAACAGTTGTATAAAAGATTAACCTGACAGTGCATGCTTGTAACACAAAAGCTGGAACTAGATACTTAATAAAAAAGCTATTAGACATAAAAGGTGAGAATACTAATCCCTGAAGCATATGACTCTTTCTATAATATCTTTTAATGTTAATGGTCTCACAGATAAATACAAAAAAAGAAAGAGTTGTGAACTACATTAAAAAATGTTGAGTACAAATAGCTATGCTACAGGAAACACACTTGGAAAGAACTGAACATGTGAATTTGATAAAGAAAGATTTTCAGGATAGTTATTCAACAGAATACCTGAGGCAAAGGAAAAGAGGAGTTTATATTAATTGCAAGAGGAGCTCCAATAGTAACAGAAGACGGGAAAAAAAGACAATAATGGTAGATATGTAGTACTAAGGGGCTACTGGCAAGCGAGGAGGATTACACTGGCATGCATTTATATTCCACCAAAAACTGCAATAATAAAGCTATAGAACATTCTGGGAGAAATAATTAGTTTTCAGCAAGGAATACTACTTATAGGTGGGGAATGGAATTTGATTTGTAACAGTGAAGATGTGTCTGGGGGGGCAAGAATGGGAAATATAACAAAGGAGGGTAGATTTTTAGAGAGATTTATGAAACTATTTGCCATGAAAGATGTGAATTCAGTACTAGGAATTCAGAGTGAATTTACATATTGTTCCCCAAGATACAAAAATTGGGCTAGGCTAGACAGAATTTACATTTCACAGGAACCGGAGAGAGACATTATAGTGTTATAGAACATATTAAGACAGTTTCAGACCTTTTTGGATACAAAATTAATGAAGAAAAAATAAAGGCAACAGCATTTAATTATGTACCCACATATGAATTGGTTTCATATTTATGGGGGCATGATAAAATGAAGTATTTAGGAGTATGGATTAAATTGATACTGGTGTGGCAGCCAAGTATATGTGGGAAGAGACTAAACAAAAGATAATAAAAAACTGAGAAAAATGGAAGCTCTGTTACATAGATACTGATGTACGTATAGTTAAAATGTTTTTAGTCCCTTTAGTCTTTCTACACTGGTCAGGCATATTTTTAGCAACCAGAGGAGAAGCTGTGGGTAGCAATGAATAAGGAGCTGAAAGATCTTATCTGGGAGGGGAAGACGGCAAAAGTCAAGTGGGATAAGCTTATTCTTCCAGTAGAACAGGGCGGACTGGGATTACCCGTTGAAGGAGTATTTCAGAGAAACACAGTTAAGGCTCCTATACACAGCACAAGCAAAAAACTATAATTCAAAGTGGAAAGAGGTGATGATGAAATGGGGGTGGGGGCTCAAGTAACATGGACAGACTGGGATTTTGGATGCAGACCTTTAAGGAGAATAAGAATAATCATACAGAATATTATATTCATGAAGTAACAGAAGGTCTTCTAAGAGCTAAGCCAACACTGGAATGGAAAAATGAAATTCTGCCAATAGGGATGACTGCAATTAAGTATACAGACAATAGACAAGATGAGGCAGGAATGTATTGGAGAAAACTGGCAAAGGAACCAAGGTACTGGGAGCACATAACTAGAGATGGAAAGGTTGTAGATTGGCAAGATGCCAAGAACTGATTTGTACTACAGGCTGAAAACTGCCTTCCATATGAAGAATTGATATTAGAGTATAGGCAAATAGAAATAAATAGAGGGTCCTAAACAAAACGCCAGCACTGGTAGAGTTTTTATTAGAATCTAGAACAGAAGTTGCCATTAAAAAAGGAAAAATTTGTACAGCATATAAAATACTGCATGATAACTATAAGAATCAATCAGATGAGGTTAGGAAGGACTGGTTAGAAAGATTAGATAAGCAATTCACAAAGAAATAATGGGGGATAGCTGTATGTCTCCCAAATATGCAACAAAATCTATAAGATTTTGGATCTTTGCCTGGAAATGTTTGCATAGGTATTTTTATACCCAAATCGGACTTCAAAGAATTTTTTCTCAGGTCGACAGCAAATGTTGGAGGTGTGATGGGGCTGAAAGAGGTAAGTGGGAACATATTTTCTGGGACTGTAATGAATTGGTAGAATTTAAAGATTCCCTGCAGTGTCCTGTCAAAGATGCTGGGTGAGAAAGTTGGACTGATTTGGGAAATTATTTTTTTGAGGTATGGTACAAACTTGGAATTGCCTAAACATAGTAAGGCCTTGCTGAGTTTAATTATAATGGCTGCCAAAAAGCAATTACTAGAAAATGGAAATCAAAGGCTAAAATAACTTTAATAGAAGTAGTAAAGATAGTAGAGTAAAAAGAAATGGAACTGGGATCTTTACAAAAGGGTAGGGGCAAATTGCAGAGGAAAAAATGGGAATGGTAGGATCGATATATGCTGAGGAGGAACATAGTTTAAAGGAAGGCAGGATTTAAATGAGCTAAGTACTGGCTGACTAACAATGACTGGATATGTTAAAAGTGATGTATAATGTTTGCAGCTACAGTTGTGTTGCACAGTTCAGAATGTATAATGTTTGCAATTGAGACTGTGTTGCTATGGTCTATTGTCATTTATATAAATGTAACAGGGCCTATGTCATACATGCTAACTTAAAACACAGAGATACCACTGATGACAAAACTTCTTCAGATAAAACTGTTTGTAAAAAACACCAATTTAAATACACATTCCTGTGTAATACATCATTGTAGATTGCCCAATAAGAAAATTGTGTCAATTAAATGTATCCAATAAAGTTGGATTACAGGTAATTTATATTTAAAGGAACAATCATTATAAAAATATTTATAAAACCATTTTAAACCTGTTATTGCACTTCCCTTAAAGATACAGACTCAGAGACCAACAACTTATGCAACCTGTATGCATACAGACCCTGTATATGTACTTGTTCTTATGGCATTGTCAAATTGTCACATGTAATTGGTCTGCTATCCTCATTTTATGCAAAGGCCATGAACATGGGAAGTTTTCCCCACCACTTTAGGCATGAATGCAGTACCTATCCAGAAGCACACCCTACCCTAGCTCAGCTCCTCAAGGATGAAATTAAGGGCCCAAGGTTGAGGGGCAGCTCTTCTCAATGGTCAAAGGTGAATCATTCCTTTTAGGAAGTCTTCAACCAGTGTGTCACTTTGCCAGTGGTAAGGATATCAAAATACAAGCAGGTAAGCTGACGCCCCACCACTGGACCAGTACTCAAGGAGCCTCAATCCTCACCAATTGTACCAGTGGGGGACAGACATAGAGGATGACATCAAGTGCAATTTCCCTTAAGAGCACACAGAGACCACAATCAGTCCAGGGCTGGTTTCTCCCTCTTTCTCCAGATCCCCAATAAGACTCCCCATTAGCACAGCTATAGAGTTGAAATCTCAGCTGAGTGGCCAAGCCAAGACCTCCAGCACTCTCTCTGCCCAACCAGTGCTTCGTGCCCCTGCCCAAGTAGCTGACACACAAATTCTTTGAGGTATGATTTACACTCACACACACAGACACACCTTTAAAAGGCTAGAACAGGTTTATTAGCTATGCTCCATTTTGCCCAGACTAAGGTAGTTATCACAGCCACCAAAATAAAACTGCCCAAGAGCAATTAAGAGAAACAGCAGGACCAATTCAACTTTATATAACACTAGTAAAACACTAGTCACTCTTTATTAACACTACATAAAAAAACGATTGAGCGTTTTCAACCCAAAAAATCGGGGACTTCATCAGAATCTCCAAACATTTTCCACCAGTACATATTTATAACAGAATTTGAATGATGTCAGTAATTAAATTAATTGCCCTTATAGGTGTCACACATTTTATAGATTATAGATCATATATAGAAGAAAGAGAAATTAAATGGCAAATTAGATTGCAAGCCATGCAGACACCTGGTTTAAATGACTATTTCCCTCAAACCTATTTTAGTTAGAAAGGCCATCATATGAATATGAATAATAATATGAAATGTTCATTGAACATTGTGAAGTTATGTTTTTAACATTTAGTATAAGGTTGGACATGTGAGTTAATAAAGGTAGAACAATTCTTTGTTTGGCTAAGTTATTTATTAGACAGTAAAAGATTGTTAGAGAAAATTGTATTAGTTTCAGTTGTTTGATCAAGTAATTTTATATGTTTGTTCATTTTTTGCCATAAATATTTAAGTTTTTTTTTAAAAAAAACGTTTTAAATGGCTTAAAATATATGTGTGGCACCTTTAAAAGGAGAATTAATTTAATTACTGACATCATTCAAATTCTCCTATAAATATGTACTGGTGGAAAATGTTTGGAGATTCTGATGAAGTCCCGATTTTGGGGATGAAAGCGCTCAATCGTTTTTTTTTATGTGGTGTTAATAAAGAGTGACTAGTGTTTTACTAGTGTTATATAAAGTTGAATCAGTCCTGCTGTTCTTCTTCAGTGCTGTTGGACAGTTTTATTTTGTTGGTGTTGGGCACTGGTTTGTTCTTTTTATCGTATCACTGCCACCAGTCAAGCTCCCCATCAGCTACTTTAAGGCCCTTAACAAAGGGTGTCCAATTTTACTGTGTAATGTAACTACTGACAGAAATGGTAGTTTGACCAAGAGCAAGGCTATCAGGAGTGGCCCACAGTGTCACCAAATAAATATGCAAGTACTCTCAGAACCTAAATATATCTACACAGATCAGCCAAAAGTGCATGCTTGTAACACAAAGGTTTAAATATATTTAATAATAAACATTAAAAGAACAAGATACTCAATATATAATCACAGTGACAGAGTTCAAAATCTCAGGAAATATTTAAAACAACATTGCAGGACAGTCTCAAATACATAAAGAAAATATCTAAACTTAGCTTTGCTATATTTCTGACTATATCTAAGAATTATACTATTCCCAGTAACTAACTTACTAAAGAGCAAGGCAGATGTAGTGAATGGATCTTCTCTAGTTGTCATCAGGTCAAAAACAGAATACAGAATAAATCCAAAAAGCAGGCAAACAAGAAAAAATCACACAAATAAACCAAAGAATGAACCTGGACACCACTGTTCTGCGAAACAATAAAGCCATGGAGAGAAATGAAGGCAGACTTCCGTTTAATAGTAAAAGCCACTTACTACTGAAAAAAAAAGTATCAGGAGTCTAAGTAATGAAGTGGACTGGTTTGTGACAGCCCACATCTGAGGAAGTGCTAGAAATGAAAATGAAGTGTTGAATACGTTTATGTGTTTTGTTGTTTTGTGGCTTTTACTATTAAACGGAAGTCTGCCTACATTTCTCTCTGTGGCTTTATTGTTTCACTGAACAGTGGCATCCAGGTTCATTCTTTACAGAATACTGTGTCGCTCTCACAGTGTTCTCAAATTAGTATCTCAAATATTACTGCTGGGCTAGCTTGCAGAATGACATCATTTCTTGTCATCTGACTTCTAGTCCCCAAACCCAAAACAACAACTGATGACAGATGGCAGCATTTAGCATCTACCTGTAAAAAATACATAGACAAGGGCTTTTCTTCAGATCTTTGGCAAATGCTGGAAGTAATAAAACACTTCCAAGACCATACAGAAAGTCCCTTATTTTTAGACACAGTCTCTCCTTACTGCAATGAAACTGAAAGATAACATCTTTTTATGGTCTAGTCATAAAAGTAATTACATTTCAGTTATTATTCTGAAGTTTTGCTGGACTGAAGAGTTAACCTCCTGTATTCCAGTTTCACTATTAAAATATATACATTTAAACAGTTACAATAGTGTATGTACATTTCTGTTCTGTTCCAGCAGGGCACACTGTGAATACATCTTTAAGCTCAGTACTTTACAAAACACCTTTTCAACACATACTTCAGTACCAGCAGTTTGCTGTACACATGACATAGAGATCCAATACATTTGTATCACAAACATCTTGTATACATCATGTTGATATTCACAAATGACATATAATTATTTACAAAATTCCAGACAGCTGGGATGGTAGTATCTCCCTTTGTCACAAAGAGTAAGACATCTCTTCTCTAAAGAACTCTTAGATAAGTGAGAGCAAGGGCCATTTCAGCTGTATGAATGTCCTTGTTTCTTCTATCTGCACCCAATTTAAAAAAAATCCATTTTGTTAAGTATAATTTCCTTGTGTTAGGTTTCTTGACTTCCTTCAAAATAGTCAGCATGTCCTGCTAGTAATGTTGGCTGAGAACAAATATAATTCAGATATTCAAAGAAATTAGACAATGTCCTTTCAAGTTTGAGAGCACCAGGCTCTCAGCTCTGTGTGAACTGGTCTAATCTCTATGTCAGAAGGTGTGATGGCATCTTGGCTAACGACAAATTTACTAAAATCATGTGCTGCCTTGGCGAAAGTGGCATTATTAGGATCATGTTATGTTGCACCAGGAAAATCTCTTCCACCCATGAAATAAGGTGAGGAGGGGAAGCACATTGGAATTTGTGCAGCCACTGAAAACGGAAGACATTTACCCTACACATTTCTTCTGCAAGGAAGCTTTGGACAGTAAAATCAGGATATGAAGGTTTGAACAGCAAACAAATTCAACTGTGGGGAGCCTTCACCTGGTTATCAGCTGACAGAACTCTTGCCCATTGAGTTTTCCTTTGTGGTTTCCCAAAGCAGACCTGCTCGAGCTGTTGGCAGTGCCTAATCATTGGGAAGGTATGTAAAAGGCCTTGACTGAATTGGGCTGATATCTCGCACAACTGTACAGCCATTCTGCACAGCAGACACAACATCTCTACCCACTAGTTTATTTATCACATAAGTGTAGCATTTTTAGTGTGGAGATGGATGATACATGGTCTCCACTCTTCCTTCACAGCTTTGAGCACTATCAGTATGTGCAAGGGCTTGAATTTCAAGCTGGACTGGGCTTCTATCTTGCAAAAATGCAGAGCCAGTCTGCACAGTAGATACAACTTCATCTCTACCCACTTGTTTATGTACCACATCCTCGGGAAAGAAGTCGCTTGGCCGTTTACCGGGATTTGCCCTTTCAGCAATGTGGAGCGACCTCGGAGTTGGTATATTTAGTTACGGGGGTTGTAGGGAGCACAGCCCCCCACGCTGTGGGGATGTCGGGGGGTGAAGCCCCCCACTTTATTTAGGTTGAAAATTTAATTTTGTTCGCGGAAGGCCTATTGAATTCTTTCCCGAGGAAAGAATTTGCTTAAATGGCCGTTCGCAATTTTGTAAGTTTGACGCTTAGCTGTCGATCATTCCAGATTCGACAACCTAAGCTGTCGATGAACTAATACAGACTCCCTAAAAACTAATAAAATATTACAACAAACAGAAGATATGAATTGATCCATTACATCCTTAAAGAGACAAGCAGAGAAAATGGATGGAAGTTAAATGAAAAGAAGAAATTAAGAGACAAATGACTAGTTTCTTAATTTATATATAAATTAAATGAAGTAATAAGATTGCTTTTCTCTTTGTATAAATATGTCTATTCTTTATCTTGTAGTTTTTTTTAAAACAATACTGGAAAAGATCTCATACTTATCTAGAACATAAACAGAAGTTAGAAAATCAAAAAAGTCTGATGTTGCAAGGTAACCTAACCTTTTTATGTTATAATTTCCTATTTTATAAACAACCAATGCTTTCTTGATATGTTATAACAAATATTATTAGGTCTTTTTAGTCTCATTCCTTATTTAAAAGAAGCATATAGCCCCTATACCAAAATTTACAACAAGGTGTTGCATTCACTGTTGGTTACCACTGAGCTAATGCATGTTGTGTGTTCATGTGTCAGCTTTAGTTGCACCAAGTTTGATTACATTAGTTTGCATACCTAATTCTCTAAATTGTCTTATTCCCATAAATGGGAAATTATGCATTAAAAAGGGGCTTGTGCTTCAAGTGGCACTTCATGTTTTAAAAACATTAACAATGAAGTACTGTCTTACAGGGGGATAAATAGACAAACATATTTTATGAATGTAGATGCGGCCCTGCCTTATTGTAATTCAGCACAACATTTGAGGAGTTGTTTTACCATAATTAATCTTATAACCTGAAAGTTGTTTACCTTATTAATGCATAGGCTTTGATAATCTGTAGCTGTAGTGCCTTATCAGATGAATTGCCATGTTTGTCTTTGGGGGAGGGGGATAATTCCATTCTCTGTACATGTATTTAATGTTACAGTTCACAAATGAAGGGGGCTGTGATGCTTGGAATAGATTTAAAATAATCTCTCCTTATAGATTTGTTACATGTGTTCCTTAGTCTTGATAACGACATGAAACACCGTCATAGATTTAGAGAAATAATGTCGTCTGGTTAAAAGATGTATTTGTAAAAAAAAAAAAAAAAAAAAAAACAGAAGTAATTTTTTCTCTCCCTCTAGTGCTTGAGCTTTCTCATCTTAAACACTTGAAGCTTTCTCTACTAAACAACTTGAGCTTTGTGAAGTTTCCCGCAAATGTAGTTAATCAGGGCTGTTAGCTTATGATTTTAAATGAACAGCTTTAGAAGGTCAATTTAAATAACAGGTAGAATCTATGAATAATGCATTAGCTCAAATGTCACTGTTTTCAGTTGAACAAAGTCAATGAAACCATAACATCATGAATGGGGAATACAATAAGCCACAAACTCTAATTTCTGGCTAACTTAAATCAAAATCTAAGTTATATTGTACTGTTAAGCTATTGTACCTTAATATATTTCACTATGCTATACTAGGTTACCAAAAGTTTATTTTTTCTTTCTAGATGATTAGTTCTGATATCTTTTTTTGAATGAAAAATAAGCATTCAGACATACAATTTCTGTTATACAAAGCAGTACATTTTGTTACACAAGACAAACAATAAGAAAGCTATACAAAGCATGTAAATCAATGATTTGGTGAATATTTACATTAAGAACTGTCAGAAGTGTTGCTCTATCATTTAATATGGAAAAAATAATTCTGCATGTACTGTGATATATTTTTGAGTGCATTTCTTTGTAGACTATATTTGAATATACATATTAAGATGTTTCACAGAAGCATTACATTAATAGAGATGCGAACATGTATATGACATTGGCAACCTTTTCATCATGAATATGTTATCATTATGCTTGAAGTTATTGTATACAAAACAAAGAAGCAAACCTTATGTTTAATAACAATGACAAAAGATGTGTTAGTTTATTACAGTAAACTGCTGAGCACAAATAGCAATACATCATTGTTTAAATGTTTCATGACATCTATTTATCTATAAATATCACTAAATGAAAATAAATGATTCGAGAAGGAAATTGATCACTTTGTGAGGCACATAATTAAGAATCTTTAACTGCAGTACAGCAGTTTCTCAACTTTTCAACATGACAGTAGACGAGATTCAAGACTGTATATAGTTAATCGAACCATAATAAGACATTTTATTTATCTCTTAGGGTTTTAATGAACATATAAAATGAGAAATATGTAAGTTAAAGAACAACATTGGGACATACAATATTTCTCTTATTTTTCACACATATACAGTGGTTTTAAAGGATACAGACTTGTGTTCACTTTGCTGTTAATGACAATTTTGTTTAATTCAAGCAGAGGGTTTTGGGCTTTTTAGAATAACAGATGAGTGGGTTTGCTTGGATGGTTACACTATTCAAGCAAAGACAGGTAGATTCCATGAAGGGTTTGAAGGATTTTAAAAGTGTTTAGTTACCTTAAAATTTGTTGTGGGTGTCTACAATAATTATGTATCCAATTAAACTTTTAAGTATTAATGTCAGTATGGCTATTAATAAGCAGTTCTTTAACAAAGAAGATATATTACACCTGGTCCATATAGTGTTATAACTACATGGTTGACCTGTATGACAAATGTCATTAATTGTATTTCCATAAATATTAATGGGTTGAATAACCGTTGCAAAAGGGGCATTCAAAACAAATATTTGAAGTTATTTAACTCTGAAGTCATTTTTGTACAATAAACATACCTATTGACAGAAATTAAAGACATACTTAATGCTAAGTATTATTCTATACTATCTGGTTCACAATATAATAAAAATGTGAGTTGCTATATTACGGAAAAATACTTTGCTCATGCGTAAAATCATTAACACATATACGGATGATAAAGGTATGCTTTTTTGTCTTACCCTAGACTATAATAAGATAATATTAACCCTTATTAACTTATACTGGATTCCTGGAACAGGAATTAAATCTAGTGAGCAACTTCCAGAACAAGTAATTCAAATTTCAAAAGGCAGCATCATACTGTCAGGAGATTTTAATTGTATACTGTCACAAAAGGATACTAATACAACAGGTAAAAGGAAAATACAGGCATCAGCAAACATATTATTAAAGTTCACAGAACTATTCCACCTTAGGGACATAAATGATTTGTCAGATCCAGAATCATTCTTTAATCATTAGTCACATAGACAAAGAACACAATCCAGAATAGACAGAGTGTATGTCTTCAATGAGTTGATAAACTAGGCAAAGTTAAAGTTGCATCTTGCCCACTTTCACATCACAATGCAATCATTTTTGAGCTGTTTTTAAAATCTAACAATAACATTGACATCAGGAGGATACCAGCATATACAACTTGCTTAAAGATTTTAAGGAGTTTTTTTTTTTAATTAAAGAAATTATTTCATTTTTATAGAAATTAACAATACAAGAGATATTTCGGAAATCTATCTATGCCAAACACAAGAACCAAATCCCAGCCACTGAATGTTGCATTGAATAATCCTTTAGTGAATGATGGTCCATAACTGAGTAATTTGACGTCTGGATAATTGTATAATATGGGAGCCAGACCAAAAGAAAGACCAACTGAGAAACAGGGTTTGCATCCTTTACTGGTGATGATGAAGTCATATCATTTGCTCAGCAGAGGGCGCCACAAGAGAAAACATTCCAACGAGCGCCCACAAGGAATACACAAGATGAGGAGGTGAATTGTATATTTGCAACCTTTCTGACCATGTTTTGACTGAAGAGAAAGTACAGTTGTGTACACTTACCATAAATGTAGATGTTCGAGTGTATTCACTGCTGCAGTCATCACATTTGGATTATCTGCCTGCAGGTAGCCCTCAGTGGGTCTGAATACCAGAGTCTTTGGATTTCTGCGTCGGATGCTGTCACTTCTTCTTTGACGTCAGGTCGTCAGGGGTATAAAACATGTAGTTGATGCCATTACATCAGTTTTTCTTGCCCCAGATTTCAGGTGCCCCCACAATAGGAAGCAATCAAATGGTATGGTAAAACCCACATCAAAAAGCAAATAGACAAGAAAAAATAAATATATCAACAAGAAGGAGAGGTAGAGCCAAGAGAAGTCAGGGGGCTGGAGAGAGAGTAACCAGGACTGCAACAGTGAATACACTTGAACATCTGCATGTATGGTAAGTGTACACAATTGTACTATGTTCTTCATGTTTCACTGTTGCAGTCATCACATTTGGGTTGATTCCCAAAGCTAAGGAAGGGAGGAGGAAGTAAAAGAGCATGAGGGCCAGCTATTAATCCCTGCAAGACTGCAGTGGCAAAACCAGCTCTGGATTTAGAAAAGATAGACAAGTGGTAATGCTTGGTGAAAGTATGTACAGAGCTCCAGGTAGTAGTTTCTAGGATGTCCCTGGTAGGGACCCCCTCTGAGAAATGCCGCAGAGGTAGATGCAGCCCTGGTGGAATGTGATCTTATCCCCTTTGGGGTAGGTTTTCCATGGTGCTTGTAGCAGAAATGAATGCAATGGGCTATCCTTTTGGAAATGGTTTGCTTTGAAATGGCTTCCCCTCTGCCCCTGCAGCAAAGCTAACTAGCAGCTGTTCACATTTTCTGATAGACTTAGTCCTGTCCAAATAGAATCTAAGTTGTCTGTGCATGTCCAGAGAGTGCAGTATCCGTTCCCCTTTGTTTTGTGGATTAGGGAAAAAAAGTAGGCAAATGAATGGATGGATTGAGGGTCACAGAAGATACTACCTTGGGCATAAAGGAAGGATTAGTCCTGAGGGAAACCCTGCCCGCATGGAAGATAATGAAGGGTTCCACTGCCATAGAGGCCTGTAATTCAGACACTCTTCTTGCTGAAGTGATGGATAGAAAGAAGGCTGTTTTCCAAGAAAGGAATTTCAACTCTGCTGTGCTGTAGCAGCTGGTTCAAAGGGGGGGGGGGGGTGAGCTTTTCCAATACAAAGTTAAGGTCCCAGGCTAGTGCGGGAGCTCTCCTGGAGGGGGGGGGTCTTAACTTTTTGTCTCCTCTAAGGAATTGCTTTAGCAAGGGGTGAGAGAAGAGGGGTGGCTCAGTATTATAATGTGCTGAAATGGCAGAGGCATGAATTTTAATAGGCGAGGAGGATAGGCCCTTGTGGAGCATTTCTGTTAGGTACTGCAGAATATGAGGCAAGCTGGGCATCGTTGTGCCCATCCCCTGAGCCTGGCTCCAGGAACAGTATCTTTTCCACTTTTCAACATAGGATTTTCTAGTACTAGGCCTCCTTGCCTCCAGAATGACATACAGTACCTGCTTACTGAGGGATGTCAGGGGAGAGTTCAAGGAATTAGCCAGGCTGCAAGGTTCAGGGTTTGAAGCTGAGGGTGCAGAATCTGGCCCACCTGCTGGGACAGCAGGAAAGGGGTCTGAGGCAGGTGCCATAGTTGTAGCAGTGTCATACTGCACAAGAGGGGGAATCAGTGTTGGCGTGGCCAGTCTAATGCAATCAGTATTGTCCTTGGCTTGCAATGTTTGATCTTTAGTAGAACCTTCGAGAGGAGAGGCAGAGGGGGAAAGGCATAAACAGAGAGGCTTTCCCAGGTAAAGGACAGGGCATCCACTTTCCAAGCTTGACTGTGGAGAGTTCTTGTGCAGAATGTATTCAATTGGTAGTTCTGAGGGGAGGCAAACAGGTCTATCTCTGGAGTCCCCCATTTGTTCCCCTAGAGGTTGAATATTTTGGGTTCTAGTTTCCATTCGTGTGGGTCCGTGAGATTTTTGCTTAAGTCGTATGCCAGTGAATTTAGCTTGCCTGGCAGGAATTGTGCTTGTAGATGTACTTAGTAGCTCAAGGCTGTGTCCCAAAAAGCCATGGCTAGTCTGCAGAGAGGATACGAGTGGGTTCCCCCCTGCTTATGTACAACATAACTGCGGTGTTGTCCGTCTTTACCAATAGTTGTCCTGGAAGAATATGGTCTTTGAAGACCGCCAGAGCATTCTGTACAGCTAACTTTTCTTTTTGATTGATATGCAGGTGCATCTGTCTTGGGTTCCATTTGCCCTGAATGCACTGCCCTGCCATGTGAGCCCCCCATGCATAGTCTGATGCGTCTGTTGTTAGGGTTTGGGTGGCAGGGGATAGAGTGAAAGGGAGTCTTTTGTTATGGTAGCAGGCCTTTGCCCACCAGAGGAACTCTGTCTTTATACAAGGAATGATAGAAATCATTGTTTCCAGATCCTGAGAATGTGGACACTATAGACTTTTTAGACACCACTGGAGTTTCCTCATATGCAGTCTTGCATATGGAATTAGTAGAATTCAAGAGGCCATGAACCCCAGAGCTTGCAGTATTTTCCTTGCAGATAGCTGGAGTTTTGTGGCCAGTAGTTTCAAGTAGGTTGCCAAATAAACTTGTTTCTCCAGAGTGAGGAATGCCATCTGGGAAGTTGTGTTCAGGCTTGCTCCCAGGAATACAATCTATTGGCAGGATACTAGGTGAGATTTCTTTTCGTTGATGGTGTACCCCAGTAAGGTTAGAAGTTTGTTTACGAATGCCAGGTGTTGTGATAGCAAGTCCTGGCTTTCTGCCCGAATCAGACAATCGTCCAAGTATGGGTATATCTGAATATTTCTCTGCCTGCAAAATGCAATGGCTGGAGCGAGACACTTTGTGAAAACCCTGGGAACAGTAGATAAGCCAAAGGGAAGTGCAGAGAACTGAAAGTGCATGGAGCCCACCCTGAAACGTAGGTATCGTCTGCAGGATCCTCATATTGGGATGTGCAGGTAAGCTTCCTTTAAGTCTAGGGTTGCCAGCCAGGTATCCTTGGCTAGCATAGGAAGAAGCTGTTGAAGAGTTAACATTTTGAATTTTGGAACCACCAGAAAGGTGTTGAGAATAGAGAGGTCCAGGATAGGATGCCAGGAGTTGTCTTTTCTGGGTAGCAGAAAAAGTCTTGAATAAAAACTTTATCCCCTTTGTTCTGCTGGGACAGGTTGAATAGCCCTGATACTGAGAAGAGAGAGAACCTGCTGTTGGGCCTCCACCCATTGATTTGGGGATAGGTCTGGCCAACCATTTGGGGTTGGTAGTGTGTGAAAGTGGAATCTGCATCCTTGGGAAACTATGTTCAAAACCCATTTATCATGGGTAATGAGTTCCCAGTTTTTTGCATGCAGGGCGAGCTTTTCTCCTAAAGGAGCAGGTAATAGAGCAGGGCTTGGAAGGTTTAAGGTTAAGTCATTGTGCCATTTTTCTGTATGGGGGTGGCTTACTATTCCCTGCTTTGGGAAT
This sequence comes from Protopterus annectens, assembly GCF_019279795.1. Classification (NCBI taxonomy): domain Eukaryota; kingdom Metazoa; phylum Chordata; order Ceratodontiformes; family Protopteridae; genus Protopterus; species Protopterus annectens. Next base: position 1,275,665,555 of record NC_056732.1, on the reverse strand, counting down.
GGGAGCCCCCCACTGCTTAGATCTGTGCATAGTCTGAGGCTGTAGCCTAGGTCGTCTGCTGTTCCTGGGTTTGAACTGAGAAGGCCTGGAAGGGACTGGAAAGGACCAGTTCTTTGAAGGCCAATGACTACTGAATCTGGGAGGCTGTACTTGTAGGAAATCTAACAGTTTGCATAGATTTAGCTTTTTCCTGCATCCTTTTGAGGACTTCTGCTTTGTTGCCAAACAGGCGGTCTTGGTTTAAGGGAGCATCCAGTAATTTAGCTTTAACATGATCTGGCAAGTTTTGTTCCTTAAACCAAGCATGCCTTCTGAGTACAGACCCAGTGACAGCAGTCCTGCAAGATGCTTCTAAAGCGTCAAAACCACATCGCAAAGTATGTTTACCAACTTTTTCTGCAGAATGTATTAAATCTTGCAATTCTTTGTGTTCAGCACAGTCAGGAATCAACATAATTTTCTGTCTAAGTAGTCCCATAACATGCTGCTGATACTTTAACATATGAAACTGGCAATTTAAAGCCCTAATGGCCAAAGTAGCAGAAGTGTATACCTTCTTACCCCACCTGTCCAAGGCTCTAGAATCTCTATCAGAAGGGGTAGGATTTTTAGCAGCAGTAGCCTTAATGCCTTTTGGTCCTTGGGAAATGGTCTCTGGATCCGCAAAAGGATTCTTGAAGAGGAACTTGTGAGAGTCAGGTGTTTTGTAGTACCTGTCAGATTTTCTGGGAGCTGGAGGTAAAGTGTCTGAGGTAAGGCTAGATTCCAAGAAAGCATCATCTACAATGTCCAGAACAGGAGGGATAGCTAAAGGCCTGTGTTGCGGTAGGAGTTAGACTTCCCCAAGTCTCTTTTTGGATTCAGAGTAATCCTGGCTTTACCAGCGGAAATGCTCCCTAAGAGTGTGCAAGGTTTCACCGAAAGAAAAACCTTCTGGAGGGGAAGCAGAGGGAATGGAATCTTCTGCATCAGAATCCTCATAGGTAGATAAGGGCAAATCCTGGTAATCAGAAGGAGCAGAAATATCAGATTCCTGGTCAGAAGAATCAGGAAGAAAATCAGTTCTAGGTCTCTTAGAGGGGGAAGGCTGGCTTCCCCTGATTAAGGTAATAAGGTCTTCAGCTATTCTAAGCATTTTTTTTTTTGGGCATATGGGCCTGAGCCTGCGGTTTGGTCGTCGGTTTTCTAAGCGTAGTGCGAGTTTTTGGCCTGGATGAAAATGATGGTGTTGGTTTAATATGAATGTCTGTAGGCCTGAATACACCCTCAGAAGCTGGTGCCTGCAGAGCGACTCCGGACCCATCCAAAGTAGAGACATCCGCAGGTTCCATAGTCGAAGCAGCATCTCGGGGCATACCGGACTCTGAATGGGTCTCAGTAGAGGCCTGCCAATCAGAAGTAGCGGGTATCAGGGGCTGTGAAAGCGCCTCACTAAGTACCTGTGGACTGGCGACTAGCTTAACGGAAGCGTCGGCAGTTTTGGACCTATGCGGTCTGTCTTTATTCTTCCTTTTTTTTTGGAAGATCGGTAGCCGGATGTCTAGATGAAGCCATTTTGGAGTACACAGAATGAGTACAAAAGTAATTAGCTGCAAAAATAGCCCAACGACGAATAGTTTGGGCGGTGAATAAGGCATAAGACCGACAACGAAGGACGTTGTGGTCTGGGCCTAAACAGGTGATGCATTAAGAATGAAAATATCTATGAGGTATTTGCTTTCCACAGGTAAGACGATTGTTAACTTTTACTGACATTGGTTAGAGCAAGAAAAAGGATCCGCAATGGGGTACTTAGCTTTTTTGAAGACTTTGGGTCTGAAACTCGAAAACAAAAATTTCAGAAGTCAGCCGACCGGCACTTGCGAACTGCTTCTGCTTCGGGCACCGCATGGCAAGAAAGACTGATGTAATGGTGTCTGCTGCATTTTTTATACCCCTGACGACCTGACCTCAAAGAAGAAGCGACAGCATCTGACGAAGAAATCCGAAGACTTTTGTATTCAGGCCGGCTGAGGGCTACCTGCAGGCAGATAATCCAAATGTGATGACTGCAACAGTGAAACACGAAGAACATCTATCTAGTCTGAAAAAGGGACTTAGTTTTATTCCCTCTGTACAATCAGAGGTGAGTGATGTTCTGAGTGATTTAACAGTTTTTTGACGGAATTTGACTTTAAAACTAATGTTTAATGACAATGTTACTAACAGACCGCGATTCAGCCAGCCGAGTGTTTCTGTTCCATCTATGCCTTTACATGTACAGCTTTTTATAAAAATATGTGAAAATGAGTTATGTGAATACATGCATGGAGAAAGGGCTAAGGGCTAATATAATTTAACAGCATCACAGCACTGAGCCTTAAATGATTTTAAGAATAATCAGGCTATAAGCATCACACCCTCTGATAAAGGAGGGTCTGTAGTAGTCATGAATCATAAAGATTTTAATAAGAGTATGCTTGTCATGCTGAATGGGGATACAACATATGCACAGATCAGCATGTAGATGGTAAGAGCTATTATTGATTATGTACATAGTGCCTTATATTAATTATTTATGGAAACTTCCATTGACCGTGTCTTGTTTGATTTTTTTTTGTATGTGATTGAACCTAAGATACCATTGATAAAGGGCCTTCCCAAGGTTCATAAATCTTTGATTAAACCACCCCTATTGTTTGACTGTGTCAGGGGAAGGATGGGTCACACAAACATGTTCTTTACATGTGGAAAGTAAGCTTAAGACAATATTGGTTTCGGTCTCTGTTGTACTCAAGGACACTGAGCAATTGTTAACTGACCTCTTCATGTTCTTAGAGAGTTGTGGTGATATAACAGGGTTTTTTCTTGTGACCCTTGATGTAGTGAATTTACGTGCATCCCGAATCAGCATGGCCTTGATACCATTAGAGAACTGTTGACATATAGAGGGAATTTTGACAACAGTCAGGTTGATATGGTTTGCTGTTTGTTGGATTTGGTTTTAAATAATAATGTTTTTTGTATGGTGACTGCTTATATGCACAAAAATGGGGGGTGGCCATGGCCACCCCTGTGCAAATTCATATGCAAATGCAGTAATGACTTAATGGGAGGAACAATTTTTGCTTGACAATAACAATATATACAGTAAGAGGCCAATACACGAGAGTCTCTAGGCTATGCACACAAGAGGAAGCATTTCATGTAAACATTGATGCATTCAGTCAACATTTTTTTTTGAAAACAGGCTATAAAAAGGACCTTCTGATACAGCATAAAGAGAGGGTGGTCAAGGATAGAAAAAACACTGCTGCCCCATACTTCTCTAGATGTGCTTCTAGTGCACATAAGGATAGCAGCTTTGTCAGTAAACGTAGACTTGGTTTGAAGTATACAAATGATGTAGGCTCTGTATGTAATATTATATGAAAAAAATGGGGAATACTCACAAGTGACAACAAGACAGCTGAAATAGCTGGGAACAATCCCTCTTTTATGTACAAAAATTGTTTAAACTTGAAAAGACAACTGTGCACAGGGAATTGTAATACTAGGTCAAGTAACTTGCTATCTGCCAGACTTGGTACATACAGTTGGAGGCATAGCAGAGCCTGTACATATATTTCACAGGAGCAAGTGTTTAAACATCCACGGATGAATTATATTTTTAGTCCCAGATTCTATGCAGATTGTAGTACTGCAAATGTGATTTATTTAGTAACATGCAAGTCTTGCACATGATTCTATGTTGGTAAGATCAATATGATATTAAAAGACAGAATTTTTAGTCATTCTCATGAGATTAGGACTTGAAATATGAACAATGTACTAGCTAAACATATTAAAGAAAATGTTGGACATGAGTTTGTTTTTTTTAGAGTATTACAAATAGTGCATGTGGGTCACGGTGGGGTGATCTCACTAACTATACTGAAATAGTAGAACTTAAATGGATCTTGAGGCTACAGGCTAAAAAACATCCTGGTAATGATGCTTGTCTCACTCTTAAACCGGTATTGAAAGGGAGGAAATTGGTTTAATGAAGTGATGAATTAACATAGCTGATTGAACATCTAACTGTTTTTAAACTGAGCTGTGATTATGTGTTTTTATGATCTGAAGAAGTGTTGGTTCTACAGCGCAGAAGCATTTATTTGGTCAATTTTTTACAAATAAATACTTTTACTGTGTGAAGCTGTGGTGTTCCTGCCAATTTTTATGCTTTGTGAAATCTGTCTACGGGATGCAGTAATAGCATATTTTTTGTAGTCATCAATTGGATTTCAATAAAGAAAAAACAATGGGATAAAGAACTGCACAAGATACAAGAAAAACCTGAAAAATTAAAACTGGAAAATCAGACAGGTAACAATAATAAAACAGAAGAGATTAACAATCTACAAAACTAGGATTAATCCAGAAAAGTTTAAGATAATTAATTTCTTTATTAATCCAAAATATATGCATAAGTTAGCTAATAGAACAAAACTACTTAGTAAGTCTAACCATTTAAAGGAGATTTACTCACATAAGAGAAATGGGAAAGTGACAGAAACAGAAAATATTTTAAAAGAATTTAGAAATTATTATAATAAAAAATTAATCAACATAATGTAATAACAGACTCAGAAGGGATAATCAAAACTTTTATCAAAAATATAAGAAACAAATTATCTGATGACAAAGTGAAATTAACTGATAAACCTTTTTCAATGTCTGATATTCTAACTCAAATTAACAAATTAAAACCTAACAAGGCACAAGGTATCGATGGAATTTTACCAGAACTCTAAAAGTTACTACCTAAAGAAGCCTTAAACATATTACACAAAGTTCTTTCTACATTTACAGACCTAATAAAAGTTCCTCCCTCCTGGAAATATACTCATTTCCCCAATTTTAAAAACTAACAAAGATTCAACTGAATGTTCTTTGTACAGACCAATTTCACTTTTAAATAAATATTATAAATTATTCATGGCAATTCAAGCTAACAGATTAAAATATATTCTACCTTCCATGATTAATGAGTTTTATTCTAAATAGAAATACTTATGACAATATCAAAAGAATAATCACTGTAACTGACTGCAAACAAAACAAAAGAGAATCTAACATTCATGAGTCTAGCCATTAACAATGCTTTTCACTCTGTGAATTGGAAATATATTTTGTTAGTCTTACAGGAATCTAATTTTATGCATCTTATAAATCATTTTTATGACAATTGTTTTGCACACATTAAAATAGGTACTTTTACTTCTGAGTCAATACAAATTTTGAAGGGAACTAAACAAGGATGTCCTCTTTCACCCCTGCTTTTCATTCTAATTATGGAACCTTTTACACATTTTATTAGGTCCAATTTAGACATAAAAGGCATTAGCATAAATGCTATTTTGGTTTCTAAAGTCCAATTACTTGCTAAGGAAATTCTTCTGACACTGAGTGACAGTGATAGTCCCCTTTCTGTTGTTAATTTTATATATTTGTAATTTAAGTACATGATTGTATGTGTAGTTTTTGGAGCTTTTCTCCTTGGGTCTTCCAACTTGACCAGAGGCCCATTTTCAGTGACCAACCTGGTTAACAAATGTCAAATAAACAAATAATAAAAAAAAATAATTTTAAGGCAATGGATGAAAAATCTGGTCTCTCCTTTAATGACAACAAAACACAAATACTACCCATAAATGTGAATATTGATAAAATAAATGAGAGATTTACCAAATACATTGTCAAAGAGAGAAAAATCTATTATTTAGGGATAATTATAACAGGTAACTATTAATATAATAACTTACAATTACACTAGCAGCATGACTAATATAAAGAATCTAATAAATAAATGGAACAAATATTTATTTCACAATGAGAGAGAGAGAGAGACAATCTATAATCAAAATGATTATTTTATGAAAGATCTTATGTTATTCAATTATCTTTACCTCCATCTAAAACCTGTATTAAAGAATTTAATACATTAATTTTAAAATGTATTTGGTTCCCCAATAAACCAATAATTCCCTTAAATCATCGTACAAGGGACTGGGCAGAAGGAGGGACTGGACTACCAAATCTAGACTTATAGGTTCATAGGTTGGTACTAGGCTATCAGCCCTAGGACCTATACAAGCCTAGCCATAACAATTCCCTGACTATTTCTTCCCACACTATTTACTTCCCTGGACCCCTGTCTAGCAGGGCGACTGACGTGATCCCCGTCAGTTATAAAAACAATATCTCTTTGGATAAATAATATTTACACAGCCAGGTAAGAAAGAGGTTCTAAGATGCCTTTTTCATAAAATGTTAAACTCTAATCATAATCTTTACATCGGTTGCTAAAAGATTACTTTTCAGAAAGGTGTCCCCAGACAACTGACTTTTATTTTACTTCTACTTTATTAAATACATTCATAAACTTAATTTATACAAATCCAACATATAAGGCATGGATTTTTCTTCTTTTCCCTAGAGCATACACTCAAACATAATATTTTCACTTCAAAGTTAGACACAGTGGTTACATTTAAAGAAAAAAATCTGACATATTGGTTTCAATTAATGAATAATGAAAAACTGCATTTTGCTGATTATATCATAAGTAAATATGATTCAAGTAAAGATGTGTGGTTGGATGTACAATCTTGCAGATAATGGTGGTCCCGCTACAAAAGGGTGGGGCCACAAGTGACCCTGGGAACTACCGAGCAATAAGCCTAACCAGTCTGATCTCTAAGGCTATGGAGCGAATCATTATGGAACTCATAAATGGAGAGATTGGGAACCTCCAGTCACTGGACCCCACACAGTTCGGCTTCATCAAGGGCAGACCATGCCTCCTGAACCTGATGGATTTCTTTGAGACAGTTACTCAGGCTATAGATAAGGGAAAGGAGGTACACACAGCTTACCTTGACCTTGCTAAAGCATTTGACACCATTCCCCATTCAGGTATTATTGATAAGCTCACCAGCCTGGGCATAAACCCTTGCGTCACAAGATGGATCGCAAACTGGCTCTCAGACAGATCCCATAAAGTAAGAGTAGCGGGATCTAGGTGCGAATCCAGAACAGTAACGAGTGGTGTGCCTCAGGGCTCTGTCCTGGGGCCCCTCCTGTTTGGCATATACTTCTCAGAAGTACAGGCAAGCACGGAAGGGCTGTGGCTGACTAAGTTCGTGGACGACTGCAAACTGGGTGCTATAATAGAGTCTCCGGCCGACATGGAGATCCTCCAGAAGGGCCTAAATGAGACTGATGAATGGTGTCAAAGCCATGGTCTCAAGCTAAATGCAAAAAAATGTGTAGTAATCCCCTTTGGAAAAAACAGAGTACCCGCAAACTACAACATAGGAGGTAATCCCCTGAAATCTGAAGAAGTAGTAAGGGATCTAGGGACCCAAGTAGATAGTCAGCTTTCCTTTGATAACCATGTTGCCAAAGTGGTTAGAAAATCCTTCTATGTGACCCATCTCATCACGAAAGGGTTCGCATCAAGATCTAAGGATGTAATGGTACCCCTCTCTACTCTTCCCTCATCAGACCCATTATTGAGTACAATGCACCAATTGGAATGTACCTGGCTAGACATCTCCAGCAGCTGGAGAGACCACAGAGGTACCTAACCAAGAGGATTACTGGCCTCAAACAGTTGCCCTATGCAGCACGTTTGAAAAAGCTAAGATTGTTCTCTGTTGCATACCGCTTTCTCAGAGGCGATCTCTGTCTATGGTACAGAGCCATGTCCAACCCAGAATTATTGAACATGCTCCATCTTAGCAAAACCAAATCTACTAGAGCTACACGCTCTAGGGATATAAACCTCAACACAACAAAGAATAGAACATGCTGGAGGGATAGATTCCCTTCGCAGAGACTTCCCTTACTATGGAACAGGGTCCCGATCTACATAAGACAGAGCCCCTCACTATCACTCTTCAAGAGGAACCTTGATGAGTGGATGGGTAACAGAAAGTTCACACCGGGGATCACACCAACAGCACTACTAGATAGGGGACAAGGGTACTAACTGCTAGTACAAGGGTCTAGGGAACTACTAAAGGGGAGGTGAATACCGCACAACGTGGCTGGGCTAATATATGCCTTCGGGCAGATAGCCCAGTACCAACCTATGAACTTATAATATGCAGAAGGTAAAATTAAGTTAATGCAATCAAGGATAATAGATCTTACCCCAAAATTTACTGAATTTTTTATTATTAATACAACAAAACACACCGGGAGAGGGTTTCTTATCCAAATTACATGCAGTGGTGAGGAAAGAAAAAAAAAGTTGCAATGGCAATTACTGGAACTATTAATGGAACTATTTTACATTAAAAACAGACCTCCAGATGAAGAGGATAAAAATAATTTTTTATTATTTTCTAAACAGACTTCTTCTCTTAGATGGAAACTTTTTTTATTTAGAAATTCTTGCATAGATCTTTCTTCACACCTCATAAAATTGAATTAACGTTTAAAAAGAAGCAAGTTTGTTGGAGATGTAAACAGGAGCTTAAAGGAGATTGGCAACACATGTTCTTTGACTGTGTTGTACTTGCACATTAATGGAATAACATTAAAGTTTTTTATAGGTTTTATTTGGGGACAATTTTGTTTTATCTAAGTCATTAATTATTTTTAATACACCTATTCCTGTTCATTTTATCAATTGCAAGGAAAGTTATAACCAAGAATGGGAAGAATGAAGCTACACCCTCTTTCAAAGAAATCACAAATATTGCAACCAAAGTATGTCATCTGGAAATTATCATCATTAAATCAAGATTTACTAGAATCAGCTCCTACCATAACACGTGGACAAATTACAAGGAACTGCTTGATAAACAAAAACAGCTATACTCATATCAATTGTAATGTACAAGAATTTTTTGAGAATCTTCATTGTTAGTAGACATTCTTGTAAACAGTTTTTCTTGTTCATATTATTCTTTTTTTATGCTCACAAATTTCTAAATACAATTATTGGCATGATCAATTTGTTTAGTTGAAATCTAATGAAAACTTTTTCAAAAAAAGAAAATATCAGGACAAAAAAAATGAGTCAACCGCTGAACTCGGTTATCTTCTATTTGTACTGTGGCATAATTTACAGTGATGGCAATATACTGCTCAAGACTAGTGATATCAGAAAAATAGAGCTTAACCATGCTTCTCAGCAAATGTTCCAAGTGAGAAGCAGATCATTCATGCTCATGTCAGCAAACAGCATGTAATATGCATACTTTGGATGAAGGACTTGAGAGAGACAGTGACATTGTGTATTCTGAATCTAGCATCCCACAGATAAATAACTGCCACCCTATCTTTGCTCAGCCTGAGGAGTTATGCAGCAGAATATCTCACTATTAAGTCACCCATGACTATGACACTCTTATGTGGAGTAGGAAGGCATAATAGCCTTAAGGGCTAGGACATGCCACTTGAATGATTTACATGTGTTGTGTTAATAAAGGGGTACTATCATGCAGGCAGCAGGCGAGGTGCTTGCATGCTGCTGAGGTTTAAGTGCATCACTGCAATGCTTAGGATGTTTCTGAAGCTTTGGTGCGGACATTTTTAGTACCTCAGCATAATCTGGGTTTATTGATTTGTTGACAACCAAATGACTGGTGACAGATGACGTAGAGGCAGACCGTAACCCCTTGGTATGCAGAATATTGAAAGTAAAATTAGTTTAGTGGGGGTTATAGGACTGATGGAAAGTGTGTCAAAAGTATTTTACAATTACAGCAATCAGCACGAGTTTATGGAGTAGTCTACTTCCCTATCCTTTTCAACAAGGACAGCAAGGTCATACAAGTCCATCACTTTTAACTGTAGACTATGTGTGCAGGACAGTGTTAAATAGTGCAGCTTACAGCACTATAACAATAAAGATAACTTCTTTTTTTTTTTTTTTTTTGAGTACCTCAAACGGGAAATTTATCTTGGTGTCCACTGACTAACTTGGGTTACTGCAGTATATGTAGTGCAGCACTCAATCAAGTGCAAAGACACAAAAATGCAGCAGAAAATAAAGTGCATTGAGGGGCAAAAACACCCAGTCAAAACTATGTCTATCAGCAAGCATTTAATTACAACCTGCTATTTTTGTTCCCCAACAAGATCAATGTGCAGAAAGTGTTCTAAATGTTGAAAATACCTCAGCAAGTAGCACTAGTTAACATAGGAGCCTAAAGTGTTTTAAAAATATCATAAACAATCACTTCCCTGATGACATGGGATCAAATATAGGCCAATCCAACAATTTTTTTTTACTCCTGAGTAGCATGATGAAGCTCCACTCAAACAAACTACTTTGTTATACTCACAACAAATCAGAAGATTACCAAGGCAGTGTCTGTACAGAGAGATGGAACTTGGTACTAAAATTTGAAATGGTCCTCTTTTTTGCCCTGCTAATCTCTGAAAGTGGGGTGCTCAGGTAATATGCAGGACAGCAATGTACACCTAGCTTATACTTGCTAGAAAAGGTGTGCAAGGAGAACCAAGTGGCTGCTTGACAAATACATTAAGCACAAATATTCTTGAAAAAGGGTGCTAACATACTAGCTGCTCTAAGTAGGATGTGTTCTAAAAACGTTTGACTCGTTTCATCAGCAGTGAATGCTTTGTCCACGATCTCATCAATTTTAAGCTACTGACAAGATGGACCAAATGACAAGCCAATAAGTCAAGATACTATACCTTGATGTGGCAGCTAAATATTCAAAGTGCCCCCAATTTTTAAAAACAAGCAGTTTTGCAGGACTTCAAGTCCCCCCTTGTACCCCCACACTTCCTGCTACTACACTGAGATTTACTATCACAGAGATATGGAAACAGTCAAGTCTCTATAAAAAGAAATGCCTTTCCCAATTAGTGACAGGGGTCAATGACATTTCACGCAGCATATTATTATATCCAGTGTGTTACATGCACAATGACAGAATGCTGGCAGCACAGCTCTGAATGTGTTTTTCCCTCAAAGTAAAGGACTACACTTACTCTCAACTTGCATCTGCAAAGTTTCCCCACATTTTTCATCCCAGAACAAAATACACTAACTCAACCACTGGGAAGGTATTAGCTTGCAGACTTGTTTGCACTGTCGGACATCCGCAGGCAACTCAGATTCTATACAAACAGAACCATAGATGTCAGACACATCAGGCAGTTGTTCTGTTTTTTTGTCTGATGGGATCCTGCTCTGGCTGAGGGAAACCTTTGGGACAAACTTTGGCATGAAAAGAGAATTATTTTTATAGCACATTCCTTCCACATGCAGCACAGTGAAAGGCTTCATGCACATCAAAGTTTGCAAATATTATAGTGCCCTGCCTGAGATAATGACCACTGCAAGTGCCGTTTTCCAAGACAAGAGTGAGTGGAGTGCAAACTGCTGGTTCACATAGATCCAAATCATTTTTTAATAAAAAGCTGATGTTCCAAGGAGAGGGGACAGCATTTCTCAATGGAGAGAGACATGCAGGACCCCCTTAAGGAAAGAGAAACAATAAATGGCTTGCTAGAGATAGACATTTTGAGGCAGCAAAATGTGAATCTTAACAGACGAACAGAAAGTCCTGCTAAAAATGGTAGATAAGCAAAACACCAGTAAGAGTCCATTTAAGTGGGGTTTCTAAGTAATTCCTACTGTAACAAATGGAGAATATTTTCTGCTTTACTGATATGTCATCCTTACCCTTGATTTCTTGACTTCCATCATGTTTTTTAGTACATCCTTGGAAAACAGACACTTGACAGTAATGTGTGTTAGATTATCTATGTTGTCAGTCTGTGGCCTTGAAATTTTTTAAGCATCAGAGAACCTGACTTTCATGGCAGCACATTTATTACCAGAGGCAGGATGAATGGAGGTCTTCAGCCTCAGCAGTAAGAAGAATCAATACTGTCTGGGCCAGAAAAAGCCCAGCAGAATCCTGCTGGATCTCTCCTCCCTAACATTCTCCAGTCCCCTAGAGAGCAGAGTTGTTGGAGGTTGCAAGCACAGGAAGACATCTGTCAAAAGGAAAGAAGATGAGTCTCTTTCTTGTAAAGGAAACTTGTATGGAACTCTGGGATTTGGTGACTGTCTTCAGAAGTGGACAATCTATATCTGACACCCCCATTTTTGTTGGCCTTTTCAAAGTGGCTCGGTTCATATGCCTCTTGTGATTGCTGGTCAGTGTTCTGCAGTGAAAGCATGCTGTGCTGATGCACTCCGGAAGTATTAAGATACTCTGAGACTCATCTATGATAATGAAGCTCACACCAATGTTTTCACCACTAATTCTCAGAATGGTTACATGTAGGTAACCTTCCTGCTTGTTTACATACAACATGACTTTTGGTATTGTACATGATCAAAAATAGACTTTCTAGTTTCCAAACCAGTATGAAGGCTTTCAGACCCAGGGCTACATATTTTGACTGTGATATGCAGCTTCTTCTGTCCATAAGTCCACTGACTCTGCACCCTGAAATTGTCAGTATGCACATAGGTTCATAGGTGTGCACTAAGCTAAAGGCCCTGGAGCCTTTACAAACCTAGCCCAAAAAAAATTGCCCAGGCACCGTGCCACCCAATGTTAGTTCACAGTACCCATATCCAGTAGTGCAATGGAATGATCCCTGGAGTGTTAGGTGATGGGGTAGTTCTGACCAATTTAGGCTTTTTATTGCCATAAAGTGGTGGGTTCTGAAAGAGGTATTTGCTGCAAATTTAGCCACTTCAGTATAGCATTATTCAGGTTTTGATATTTGAGATGCCTGCCTGGAGGTTATTAAGGATGGAAGCACCATAAAGTAGCAAAAGCAGGAGGTAAATAGTGGTAAGAGTAGCTTTAGTTGCCTTTGTGAGAAATTTTACGTTTCTATAAAGCATCCCTAGTTTTTGTTCAATTTCTATGCAATTTATTTATATGCAGGTCGAATTTAAGATTATCACCCACTATCACCCATATGAGAACAACTTAAATTGTATTATTAAGAAAGAGGATTTTAAAGTTTTGTTTTTTTTTTCAGGAGAGAGGTATTGAGGAAATGGGGGGGGGGGGCATGAGTTGTGAGTTACAAAGCCATGTTTCAGTGGCTGTTAAAGCTTCCTGAGTAATTTTTCCAAGATGTGCCAGTTGTCTAATGTGCATATGAGTGTGGAGTCATCTGCATATTGTATTAGGGTGGCCTTTTGTGTAGAATGTGTGCAGTGTTGTTGAGAATGTTAAAGAGTAGGTGACCAAGGATATAGCCTTGTGGTAAATAATTACAGTATAATAATATTATAATTAAGCTATCTTTGATGCATCTGTTGCCAGGTGTTAATTGCGAGTTGGGGAACCAAAAAGCTTTACCACATTTGCACTGACCTTAGGAGCCCACTTGGTAAATTCCTCCTGAATGCATAGCAAAACACACAGCTACTTCTCTAGATGGCATAAATATAGCTGCTATTGGGTCCTCTAATACCACTGAACATCACATACACAGAGTTCTGCCATTAGCACCACATGGATGACAAGTGTCATAAACATCAAGGCTCAGAGAAATTTCCATGTTTTCACGGTCATGTTCAAAGAAAAATTTCAGAAAAAAGATCTCCTAGGAAGGGCATTTTTTCTGGTGACAGGAAAGCCCTGACTAACACTGTATTCCAGGGCTACTCAGCAAGACATTGAATGTACTGAGCATTAGACTGAACTTGGGAAAATTTAGAAGAAACCCTAAGTTTTGGAAACAGAGGGTGACTTGAAGCTTTTCATGCCATCCCTCTCATTCTGAACTTGTAGAAGGTAGCCATCCATACTGGGTAAATATACATGTCCATGGTTCTTAGAAAGTACAGTAAAGTAAGTTTCACTTACCCATAACTGTAGATGTTTGATTTCCTCACTGCTGCAGTAGCATTTAGGCTATATGAGCTGTGTTTTGCCCAAGACAACAACAACTAAACAGCTTCCAAAAGCTCCGACTCCTCCCACATTTCTACTCTGACAGCTGATTGGTAAACCCTGAGGAGGGAAAATCAACAGTCAGAGTGGAAAATAATCTTCAGGACTTTGTTGGTTGAAAGTTAAGCATCATACTCATCTTGAACTAAAAAAGCAAGAAAACAACAATCAAGCTATTTCTCAACAATTATTGTATACATTAGTAGGAGTTTGGTCAGTGAGTGTGGCTACTGCAGCAGTGAGGAATTTGAACTTAGACAACTGTACTATGTTCATCATTTCCATTGCTGAAGTAGATTTTACACTACATAGGTTGATTATCAAAGCCTATCCGACTTAGCAGTAAGAAGGATATGGATCAGAAGCCCCTAGAGAATGGTCCTAGCAATGCCAGTCCTGGATCTAGACAAAAGATCCCTTGTACCAGTGTATGTATATATTGCGCGCCTGGATCTAGACAAAACATCCCTTGTACCAGTGTATGTATATATTGCGCGTGCGCGCACACACACACACACACACACACACATATATATATATATATATATATATATATATACACACACACCACATAAATATGGAAATATATAAACATATACATATATATATATATATATATATATATATATATATATATATATATATATATATATGTGGGTCTACCTCGCCCCATTGAATGGTGACCCCTTTTTTCTGAAAGTGCACTTTTGTGAAAAAACGGATCAACTAAACCCAACCAAGGTTGTTCTTATAGAGCGCGGCACAGTGGGGATAATGGAATATTTCCTTTTCCACACTGTAGCATGATCTCGGAGTTAGAATATATTAGTAGTGGGGGGGACTTTACCTTTTTTTTTTTTTTTTTTTGGCTTTCGCTGTTCCATTTTTATGCGAAAGTGCATTTTCGAATAAATGCATCTTTGATACAACGTAGATCCATGTGTGTATATACATAGACTGAACAGCTGTCTCTAGAAAGCTTCTACAGTCCACACCTTTCCAATATGCCAACAAAGAAGACAAGCCCTTGGAGAGTGTGGCTTAATACTACATGGAAGTGGTTTATCAGAGTGGATACAACAAAAAGTAATTGCAGCGGACAATCAACTGGAAATAATCTGTTTGACAGAGGCTGTCCTCCCTTCTTAGTCCTGACATAAGAAATAAATAGCCAAATGACTTTTCTAAAGGACTTTGTTCTGCTAAGATAGTACATAAGCTGCCTATTCATGTCTGGTATATGTGGAATCCTTTCTCCATGGTTAGGGGCATTAGGATATAACACCGGGAGACTGACTGCCTGATTTAAAGAAACTTAAACAACCATGTGTATGAATGAAGGACAGCTTACAACTCAGATACTCAACTTGCAAATGTCAGAATAGAGAGAACAGTCTTCCATGTAATGAGCCTTAGATCCGCCTGATGTGCAAGTTCAGATGGAGATGTGGTTAACCTTTACAGCAGAAACTTTAAATCCCAGGAAGGAGCAACCTGTTTTCAGGATGATTTCAGGTGAAACACTTCTATCAGAAATGGTTTCAAATAAAACATTGAAAAAAGAGAAGGATCCATGGGCAGACATAGTGAAGTGGCCGCAAGATGTACCTTGAAAAAGTAGTATGAAAGCCAGAGGCTAGTAACTCACAAATATTAAAAAACGGGTATAAAGTCCAAGACAGGGCCCTGGTTATTGAGTAGACAGCAACTAGAAAATTCTTCCACATGTCAATATAAGATTTTCTAGCAACCTGCTGCATACTCTCAAAAAAGAGGTGCCTAAAAGTTATCACAATCCAGGCACATAATTTAAGGTGCTTCAGACTGGAGTGTATCAAATGCCCCCTTGTCTTGTGTGAGTAGATCCAGATAGTGAAGAAGCTTATGGTAATTATCCTTGGCCAAGTCCATAAAAAGTGGAACCAATTTTACATAGACCAAAAAAGGGCCACTACAAATATTTTTAGAGAGTCCTTCTAAATATTTAGAAATACCCTTGGTATTGGTGGAAAAGATGGAAATGCATAACCCCCCCCCAGCAAGGGCATGAAAAAAAACATTTTTAAGTTGTCTGTTTTGAAAGAAGGCCAATAGATCTATTTGAGGTACTCTCCAGAACTGGATCAATACTTGGAAGACCTCCTACTTTAATTTGCGTTTGTGAGGGTATGCCGTGGTCCTGCTCAGTTTATCTGCCACTAAAGTTTATTATGACAAAATGTAATATGCTTGGAGGTTAAAGAATGCTGAAGAACCAAATCCCAAGCAATAGTAACCAGCCTGTATAAAGGGTACAAAGTACAGTTTTGTACCTACTATAAATGTAGATGTTCGAGTGTTCACCCTGCTGCAGTCATCACACTTGGGTTATCCTGTCGTCAGGCGGTCCCGCAGTTGGCCGGATTTCCAAAGTCTTGGTCCGACGTCGGTTGCTGTCGCCTCATCCCTGACGTCAGTGCGCCAGGGGTACATATATAGCAACCGACGCCATTTTCTTCAGTTTTTCTTGCCCCAGATGTAATGTGCCCCCAAAAAGGTGATCCAAATCAGTACCAAAAAATGAGAACACTGTACAGACACAAAAACCCTTCAGCTATAAGCAAATACATCAGTAAGGCAGCGCAGAGATTTAGCCAATAGATCAGAGGGGTTGGAGAGAGGGTAACCTGGACTGCAGCAGGGTGAACACTCGAACATCTACATTTATGGTAGGTACAAAACTGTACTATGTTCATCGTGTTACCCTGCTGCAGTCATCACACTTGGGTTGAGTCCCAAAGCTAAGGTAGGGTGGAGGCATTATAGAGGGTTAGAGGAGGCAATGAGTCCCTGCAGAACTGCAGTGGCGAAGCCTGCCCTGGACTTAGAATAAAGAGGTAAGTGGTAGTGTTTGGTGAAGGTGTGTACAGAACTCCAAGCTGCAGCTTCTAAAATTTCCTTGGTAGGAACCCCTCTGAGAAAGGCCGTAGAGGTAGCTGTTGCCCTGGTAGAGTGGGATCTAATGGTAGGAGGAACTGGTTTCCCATGATGGATATAGCAGAAACGTATGCAATGGCCTATCCATTTAGAAATGGTTTGCTTGGAAATGGCCCTCCCTTGAGAAGCTGTAGCATAGGAAACAAAGAGCTGGTCAGTTTTTCTGAAAGCCTTAGTTTTATCCAAGTAATATCGAAGCTGCCTGTGAATGTCCAAGGAATGTAGGAGTCTCTCACCTTTGTTCTGTGGATTGGGGAAGAAAGTGGGTAGATGGATGGTTTGATTTAAAGCTACGCTGGAAACCACCTTAGGCATGAAGGAAGGATTAGTTTGTAGAGAAACTCTGTCTTGATGAAAAATGAGGAAAGGTTCCACTGCCATAAGTGCCTGTAATTCTGAAACTCTCCTAGCAGAAGTTATTGCCAGGAGCAGGGCAGTCTTCCAAGATAGGAACTGAAGGTCTGCAGAAAAAGCTGGTTCAAAGGGAGGTAATGTTAGTTTTTCCAGCACAAAGTTGAGGTCCCATGTTGGTGTAGGAGCTCTTTTAGGTGGTCTAATGTTTTTTGCCCCTCTGAGGAACTGCCTTAGGAGTGGATTTGAAAATAAAGGTGGATTTGTGTCGTAGTGAGCTGAAATAGCTGAAGCATGGATTTTAATTGAGGAGAAGGAAAGTCCTTTATGCAGCATCTCAGCTAAATACTGCAAAATGTGAGGCATATGAGGCTGAGTTGTGTCTTGGCCTTTAGCTTGGTTCCAAGCAGAAAACCTTTTCCATTTGTCCGAGTAAGCCTTCCTGGTGCTTGACCTCCTGGCTTCTAGAATAACATCCAGTACTGCTTGTGAAAGAGGGGCTGGTTGGCTGCTTAATTGATTTGCCATGCAGCCAGGTTTAAGGTTTTGATATGGCTGTGCAGAATCTGCTTGTCTTGCTGAGTGAGCAAATGAGGTATTTGAGGCAATATCCATTGTGGGCTATGAGCCATATTCTTCAATAGTGGGTACCAGTGCTGGCGTGGCCAGTCTGGGGCTATGAGAATCATTCGAGGTTTCTCCTTTTTGACCTTCAAAAGAACCTTTGTGAGAAGAGGTAATGGAGGAAAGGCATATGCTGTCAGGTTTTTCCAACTGAAGGAGAGAGCATCCACTTTCCAAGCTTGTTGGTGGAATGTCCTTGTACAAAAGTTTGTCAGCTGGTAGTTTTGAGGACTGGCAAACAGGTCTATATTTGGTAGGCCCCATCTTTGAGTTATCATTGCAAATATTTGTGGGTCTAGTTTCCACTCGTGGGGATCTTTGATGTTTCTACTTAGGTCGTCTGCCAATGTGTTTTTCTGTCCTGGCAGGAAGTGAGCTTGTAACTGGACTTGGTAGGTCAGAGCTGTGTTCCATAAGATTATTGCTTGCCTGCAAAGAGGATAGGAATGTGTGCCCCCTTGTTTGTTTATGTACCACATTACTGTGGTGTTGTCCGTCTTTATTGCCAGTTGTCCAGGCTGTAGTAGATCCTTGAAGGCTGTCTTTTTGGTTTATGTGCAGTTTTCTTTGTTCTGCAGTCCATAGGCCTTGAATGCATTGCCCTGCCATGTGAGCCCCCCCAGACATAGTCTGAAGCATCTGTTGTGATAGTTTGCCTGGGTGGGAGCAAGGTGAAAGGCTGACCCTTGTTGAGGTAACATGCCTGTGCCCACCATAGAAATTCCTGTTGAAGGCAGGGCAGGAGAGATATCACTGTGTCCAAGCTGTGGCTGTGTTGAGACCATACGCGTTTTAGGTACCATTGTAATTTCCTCATATGCAGTTTTGCAAATGGTATTATCAGAATGCAAGATGCCATGAAGCCCAAAGCCTGCAGAATTTTTCTTGCAGTTAATTGGGTCTTTGTTGCCATTGTCTTGAAATACTGAGTCAGTTGTAATTGCTTGTCTAGTGTAAGATAAGCCTTCTGGGCCGTTGTGTCCAAGCTGGCACCCAGGAATGTCATTTTTTGTGAGGGTACTAGTTTTGACTTCTTTTCATTTACTGTGTACCCCAGACAATTTAGTAGATGCTTCACAAAAGCCAGATGTTGTATGAGAATGTCTTTTCTTTCTGCTTGGATGAGGCAGTCGTCCAGGTATGGATATATTTGTATTCCTCTTTGTCTGCAGTATGCAATCACTGGTGCCAGGCATTTTGTGAATACTCTGGGCGCAGTAGATAAGCCAAAGGGCAGTGCAGAGAATTGATAATGGGTTGAGCCTGCAATGAAACGGAGGTATCTTCTGCAACTTTGTCTGATAGGGACATGCAGGTATGCCTCCTTGAGGTCCAACGTTACCAGCCATGCTTCCTTGCCCAACATGGGAAGTAGCTGCTGTAGTGTTAGCATCTTGAATTTGGGAACTTGTAAGTAAGTGTTTAGAACTGAAAGGTCCAGAATTGGTCTCCAAGCATTTTCTTTCCTGGGTACTAGGAAGAGTCTTGAGTAAAATTCTTGGCCTTGCTCTTGAGTTGGTACCCTTTGAATGGCTCTCATGGCCATGAGAGCTGAAATTTGTTTTTGAGCCTCTGCCCTTTGATTTTGTGGCAGGTTTGGCATTCCTCTTTTTATTGGTAAGGTGTGAAAGTGGAATCTGTATCCTCGTAAAATTATGTCTAGGACCCATTTGTCCTTTGTGACCATGTGCCAGATGTCTACAAATAATGCTAGTTTTCCCCCCAGGGGGGCTGACAAAAGAGCTTTGTTTGGCCAGCTGAGGTGCAAATCATTGAATTTGCCTTCTGGTGGCTTGAGACCTGTCTTCTCCTCCCTTCTGGGTTGGAGTGGTCCATTGGTGAGGTTTATACTGAGCTTGTGGTTGTCCTCTGCCCCTTGGGCGCCTGTATTTACCCCTCTGAGGCCTATCAGTGGCTGGAAAGGACCAATTTTTGGTTGGCCAGTTTCGGCTGAAGCGAGGGGGTTGTACCTGTAGGAAATCTTTGACTGTCTGCAATGATTTTGCCTTATCTTCCATTTTCTTTAAAACTTCTTCTGCTTTAACACCAAAAAGAACATCCTGCTGCAAGGGAGCATCTAGTAGTTTTGCTTTAACATGTTCAGGCAGACTTTGTTCCTTTAACCAGGCATGCCTACGTATAACTGATCCAGTGACAGCTGCTCTGCAGGAGGCCTCCAAAGAGTCAAACCCACATTGTAAGGTATGTTTGCCCACCTGCTCGGTGGCGTGCAACAAATCCTGTACTTCTTTCAATTCAGATTGTTGAGGAAGGGTTGTTATCTTTTGTTTTAACTGAGAGATCAGAAATTGCTGATACTTAAGCATATGAAACTGACAGTTTAGAGCTCTCATAGCTAAAGTGGCTGAGGTGTAAACCTTTTTCCCCGGTCTGTCTAGTGCTCTTGAATCCCCTTCAGAAGGTACTGGATTTTTAGCCATGGAAGCCTTAGCCCCCTTGGGACCCTGGGAGATAGTCTCTGGGTCAGCTACTGGGCTTTTGTAAAGGAATTTATGGGAATCAGGTACTCTGTAGTATCTGTCAGGCTTGGCCGGGGCAGGAGGCAGAGAGTCAGGGTTGAAACTGGATTCTAAATAAACATCATCCACAATGTCTAAAACAGGAGGGATGGCTAGAGGTCTGTGTTGGGGGAGTAAAAGAAACTCTCTGAGCCTTTTCTTGGAATCAGAGTAATCCTGACCTTCCCAGTGGAAATGTTCCCTCATGGTGTGTAAAGTTTCCCCAAAAGAGTAATCTTCTGGAGGGGAAGCTGAGTGAATAGAGTCCTCAGCATCAGAATCTTCATAAGGAGAGAAGAAATAGTCTTGATCTTCAGAGGAATCCGAAGAAATGGACAGTTGTTCATAGGAAGCAGATTCTTCCTCCTGTCTGGGCCTTTTGTAAGGAGGAGGCTGGGAAACCCTGATAAGAGAAATCAGATCTTCAGCCATCCTGAGCATCCTTTTCTTAGGCATAGGGCCTTGAACAGGAGACTGAAGTGAAGCCTTTTTCGATTTGGAAGGAGTCTTCGATTTTGAAAACGTTTTGACTGTAAGAGTCGTCAGTCTGAAAACGCCTTCAGAAGGCGAAGGTGTTTCAGAAGTACCGGCGTCCTTGGAAGGTAAGTCGTCGGTAGGGCATGAAGTAAAAGGCTTCGCCGGCCTAGTACATTCCGTCAAAATATCCGTAGCGGTCTCGGGTTCCTCAACTGCGGTAGTCAGAGGCTGTGTCAGAGCCTCACTGATAACCGGAGATCGGATCAACCGAGGCCTCGGAATCGGGCTTAGGCCTGGGCTGTCGATCCTTTTCCCTGCGCTTTTTGTGCACGCCGGTAGTCGGTAGCTCCGACGCCATGTTATAATTAAATTTTCTGCCAAAAAAGTGTTGTGAGAAATCAAATCATCTTTTAATAGTACGTTTATTAAATCTAGCACAAAAACGACAAGAAGTGATGTCGTGATCAGGGCCTAGGCAGGGTATACAATAAGAATGAAAATCCTTATGAGGTATTTGCTTCCCACAAGAAATACAATTGTTAACTTTTTCTGACATCGGTCTGAGGCAAGAAAAGTTTCCTCAACGGGGTACTTAGTTTTATAGAAGACTTCGGTCTGAAATTCGAATTCGAAAATCTCAGGAGTCGGCCGACCGGCACTTGCGAACTGCTTCTGCTTCGGAAGAAAGACTGAAGAAAATGGCGTCAGTTGCTATATATGTACCCCTGGCGCACTGACGTCAGGGATGAGGCGACAGCAACCGACGTCAGACCAAGATTTTGGAAATCCGGCCGACTGCGGGACCGCCTGATAACAGGATAACCCAAGTGTGATGACTGCAGCAGGCTAACACGATGAACATCCTTATGATCCTAGCTAGGTGATGTATCACATCTACGTGATGTTGTCTGTAATTATCAAGAGAGGTCCAGGGGACCACAGATGAAGGGAAAAAGGCATGGATCACAACACACATCCCCTACAACATGACATGATTTGGTCTGTCTGAAGAATCCCTCAGGGTCTGCACCTTTACCCTCATAGCACCTACCGCTCAGTAAATTCTGAGGCATCTGTAGTTACACATTGATGTGGAGGATGAGGAGAAGAGGGGGACACATACTTGCCTGTACTTGTAGTCTCCACCAGTGCTGTTCAATCTATACAAAGCCTAAGATAGGCATCTGAAAATTGAAAGGATGCAAATGTTTGGTCTCTGTGTTTTTTTTTTTTTAGATATCACAGAATCTTTCTCATGTACAGCCTAGCAAAATGAATCAAGGGTTCTCCAGTGTCAAATACTTTTGCTGTGGAATGTCTATAAGATATCACAGAAGACAATCCAGTGTTAAGTGATCAAGGAAGAATTTTGAATTTTTATCTGGAATCCCAGCAGAAAAGTTGAAACCCATTTTACGGAGTTTTGAAATTTAAAACACTACAAAAAACAGAAGTCATCCAAAAAACAAAAAGGAGAAAAAAGAGTGCTATTCAACCCGTTATAAGCTATGACTGGAGTTAGACACTATATAAAAATACTTGAAGCAGCAGATAATTCTCTGCATAATGCTTTGAGTTGACTGTGTGACTAAAATCCAGAAGTACAGAGATTCTTTATGTCCCCATGTTACTATAAAGCACAGGTTACAGATTTTGAAGGGTCAACATCTTTAATACTGGAACTTTCCCATACTGAAACAGGAAGGAATGAATGAAATCAGGTCTTTAAGAAGGCTCTGTCTTTCGTACCAGAGTCATTCTGAAATAAAAGCCTTTGCCCCTTGAATAAATGGCACTAGTTCTATGACTCCTAGGGTGAACAATGCAGAAGAACCTTAGGAAAAACAATTGTTTGGTTTGGAGAGTGGGAAGCAACTCCCCTGAAGGGATGTTTTTGTACCCAGTGCCAACAGTATCCCTTCCTTAATCACATTTAACTCCCATGAGTTTGTCAAAATATGTTGCCAAAGGGGAATTAACAAAGCCAATTGATGGGACAGGTTTGAGAAACTGGGGCAGAAGGAAAGGAGGCATGCTAACACTTCAATCTGAAGTTCTATACTGCCCTTTTATTGAAAAGGTTCCTGTTTTTTTTTTTTTTAATTTTTATTTTTCTCCCCTTATGCCATCTCATATTTGACTCTTAGGTGTGTAAGAGGACTTTGGAGATATGAAAGAGAGGCTTGAAAAATATTATAACCCCCCCCAAAACCTATCTCCTTTTTTCATCAAATTATTTGGCAACCTGAGCAGCAGATGGTCCATAAAAAAAAATTCTCTGAAGATGAATTCAAACCTTATTTCAACAGAAAACCTCTGCTTTCTTACTAAGTATATCCCCCTCAAACAGTAGCAGAAGCAGAGGTCCTAGAACAGTATTTGCACAATTACACATAACTTTAAAGCATGTTTAAATACTAGAGAAATGGCAAAAACACTAACACTGAGAGGCATGAACTTCCACATACAGGACGTGTAGTCAAGAATTCTATATGCCAAAGTGAAAGAATGAA
Organism: Protopterus annectens; assembly: GCF_019279795.1. Lineage (NCBI taxonomy): Eukaryota > Metazoa > Chordata > Ceratodontiformes > Protopteridae > Protopterus > Protopterus annectens. Next base: position 1,275,642,152 of record NC_056732.1, on the reverse strand, counting down.
AAATTCTAAAACCAAATTTATTCAAAAACCTTTCCCTCTAATGCCACAGGGGAAGGATTAAATAACAGTAGTCTGTTACCTATCTGCTTTTTTGGAGACTGAAGATTGTGAATCAGGGCTGTGAGAGACAGCACAATATACCTCCTCCAATGTAACACTAGAGGATAAATAAGCATGGAACGAGGCAAATCCACTTAAAATACATTACAAAAAGCTTCTGAATACAGAGGGAACATTCACTCGTTCCAACAGAAAAGTACAGTTTTGTACCTACCATAAATGTAGATGTTCGAGGATCCACATTGCTGCAGTCATAACCAGTGGGTAGTCCGCTGTCCTCGGTCGGCCCGAATACCAAAGTGTTAGGCTGGCGTCGGTCATTGTCGCTCAGAGCTGACGTCAGTACGCAGTAGTACTTAAGCGCATGACCGACGCCATATCCTCAGTCTTTCTTGCCCCAGATGTCAGAAGGCCTAAAAAGGAAAGGCCATAGCCAAAATAGAAAATACCCAACAACCAACATAGAGAAAATAATAATTATCCCAAAAGAAACACAGCAACCCCAAACTATAGAGGGGAAGGAGGGAGGGAAAATTGGACTGCAGCAATGTGGATCCTCGAACATCTACATTTATGGTAGGTACAAAACTGTATATGTTCTTCTTCTCACATTGCTGCAGTCATAACCTGTGGGTAGAATCCCAAAGCAAAGGTAAAGGGAGGCTGGCAAACTAAAAAGCATTAGGAGCTGCTAACATGCCCTGTAAAACTTCAGTGGCAAACCCAGCCCTAGACTTGGAATAAAGAGGGAGATGGTAATGTTTAGTAAAAGTGTGCACTGAACTCCAAGTAGCTGCCTCCAAAATATCCTTAGTAGCTACCCCCTTAAAAAGGCAGTAGATGTGGCAGTAGCCCTAGTGGAATGAGGTCTGATCCCAGCAGGAACATCCTTTCCATGATGAGAATAACAAAAGGCAATACAATGGCCAATCCACTTAGAAATAGTTTGTTTTGAAACAGGTTTCCCCTGAGAACCCAAAGCAAAAGAAATAAATAACTGTTGAGTCTGTCTGAACTCTTTAGTTCTGCTCAAATAATAACGCAGCTGCCTGTGGATATCTAAAGAATGCAAGACTTTTCCCCTTTATTTTGGGGATCAGCATAAAAAGTAGGCAAATGAATAGACTGGTTTAAGGCCACATTAGAAATAACTTTAGGCATAAAAGTAGGATTAGTGCAATGGACACACTATCCTTATGGAATATCAGGAAGGGTTCAACTGCCATGAGAGCCTGTAATTCAGATACCCTCCTAGCAGACGTAATGGCCAACAAAAAAGCAGTCTTCCAAGACAAATAACTTCAACTCAGCAGTAGCTGCAGGTTCAAAAGGAGGTAAAGTAAGCTTTTCCAACACAAAATTGAGATCCCAGGAAGGAGTAGGAGCTCTACGTGGGGGTCTTATGTTTTTTGCCCCTCTAAGAAATTGTTTAAACAAAGGATGAGAAAATAAAGGAGGGTCACAATCATAGTGAGCAGAAATGGCTGCAGCATGAATCTTTATGGGAAAAGGACAAACCCTTGTCTGGTAATTCAGTAAGATATTGAAGAGTAAAACTCAAATTAGGCACTGAGACATCAAAGCTCTTTGCTGTGCTCCAAAGAAAAATCTCCTCCACTTATCAGCATAAACTTTTCTAGTACTAGGCCTTCTGGCCTCCAAAATCACATTCAAAACCTGTTGAGGAAGCTGAGACCCCCGAGGGTCTAAACACAGAATATGCCAGGCTGTTAGATGAAGGGACTGTACCCTGACATTGAGAAAATGATTGCTTGACTGGGACAACAAGTGAGGAATCGGTGGCAAAGGCCATGGAGGCTCCTGAACTAAACTCCTCAGCAGTGGATACCAGTGCTGGCGTGGCCAATCTGGTGCTATTAAAATCATGCAAGGCTTGTCTTGTCTGACTTTCAAGAGTACCTTGGGAAGGAGAGGCAGAGGAGGAAAGCATACACATGAAGGTTGTTCCAACTGAAAGATAGAGCATCCACTTTCCAAGCTTTTGGGTGAAACATCTTTGTGCAAAATTTTGGCAGTTGGAAATTTAGTGGAGAAGCGAACATATCTATGTCTGGAGTTCCCCAAGCCACTGTCAACTGTTGGAATACATGAGGATCCAGTTTCCACTCGTGGGGATCCATGATTTGTCTGCTCAACACATCTGCTAAGGAGTTCTGTGCTCCTGGCAGAAACCTTGCCTGAAGAGTGATGTGCAAACTCAGAGCAGTCTCCCATAATATCATAGCTTGTCTGCAAAGAGGATAAGAATGGGTTCCCCTGCTTGTTGATGTACCACATGACTGTTGTGTTGTCTGTTTGAATCAACACCTGTCCTGGTTGAAGTAGATCCTTGAAAGCCATTAATGCAAACTGGACTGCTAACATCTCCTTCATGTTGATATGCAAATGCTGTAGTCTGGGAGGCCACTTGTCTTGAATCCATTTCCATTGAATTGTGCTCCCCAAGCAAGGTCTGAGGCATCTGTCGTTAAGATCTGACTTGCCTCTGGTCGGGTTACAGAGAGTCACTTGTTTAGGTGACATTCCTGAGCCCACCACAAGAATTCCTTCTGGATGCAAGGTATTATCTGAATGACAGTGTCCAAATCCTGGCAGTGTTGAGTCCATACACTTTTGAGATACCATTGTAGCTTCCTCATATGCAGTTTGGCATTGGGAAGTACCAGAATGCAAGATGCCATGAACCCTAATGCTTGAAGGACTGTCCTTGCAGTCAGCCTGGACAGTACTGATAATTGCTGGAAGTATAGGTGAAGATTTCTTTGTTTGTCCGGGGTCAAAAGGCCATCTGAGAGGCTGTATTCAGGCTCAGACCCAGAAAGCACATGTCCTGAGAGGGTACTAGACTGGACTTTGTTTCGCTCACAGAATAGCCTAGGCACCTTAGCACTGCTATTACATACTGTAGATGTTGAAGAACTTGTCTTTGTCTTGAGCAAGAATCAGGCAATCGTCCAGATAAGGATAAATTTGTATTCCTCAGTCTTAAGAAAGCTATCACAGGAGCCAGAACCTTTGTGAACACCCTGGGCACAGTAGATAAGCCAAAGGGCAATGCAGAGAACTGATAATGAGAAGTACCAGCTCAAAACGCAGGAATCTCCTGCAGCTGGGCCTGATAGGCATGTGAAGATAAGCTTCTTTGAGATCTAAAGTTACCATCCAGTGATCTTTGCCTAGCAGAGGCAGAAGTTGCTGTAATGTTAACATCTTGAACTTTGGAATGTCTAGGTATGTATTGAGAATGGACAAATCCAGAACTGGCCTCCAAGTGTTTCCTTTCTTTGGCACAAGGAATAGGCGAGAATAAAACCCTAGGCCTTCTTCTGACGGAGGTACCACCTGGATTGCCCCCATCTGCAAAAGCAAAGAAATTTGTTCGTGAGCCTCCAGCCTTTGTTGAGGAGGTACATCTGGCATGCCTTTGAAAGGAGGAAAAGTGTGAAAATAAAACTTGTAGCCTTGATTTATTATGTCCAACACCCATTTGTCCTGGGTGACCAAATGCCAATTTTGTTTGAAAAGTGCCAACTTTCCTCCCAGAGGAGCTGCCAGACAGGAAGAATCTGCTGGCAGCTGGAGATACAGGTCATTGGGTCTGTTTACGAAAGGACTGACCCCTGCCCTCACCAGAAGATTGAGCAGGAGAACTCCAAGTCCTAGGTCTGAAAGAACCCTGAGCGTGAGCCCTGCCCCTACCACGTCTAGACCTGCCCTTAGACTGAAAATCATAAGAAGGGTATGTCCATCCTCTTAGCAGGCCAATTTCTGCTAAACTTAGGGGCTGCACCTGCAAAAATCTTTAACAGTTTGCATAGACTTAGCTTTGTCTTCCATCTTTTTAAAACTGACTCCACAGGAGAACCAAAAGAACTTCAGATTGCAGAGGAGCATCCAAAATCCTTGAGCTTTAACATGCTCTGACAAATTTTGATCCTTAAGCCAGGCATGCCTACGAATAACTGAACCAGTAGCAGCCACCCTGGAAGAAGCCTGAAGAGCATCAAACCACACTGCAAGGAATGCTTACCAACTTGATCTGAAGCATGAACCAAATCCTGCAATTCCTTACACTCTATACCTTCAGATAAAGCATCCACCTTAGATTTCAACTAACCTAACAGAAAGTTCTGATATTTCAGCATATGAAACTGGCAATTTAAAGCCCTCATGGCCAACGTGGAAGAGGTATACACTTTTTTACCCCACCTATCCAAAGCTCTTGAATCTTTATCAGAGGAACTGGATTCTTAACCACAGAAGCCTTACACCCTTAGGCCCTTGAATAATAGTTTCTGGGTCAGCTCTAGGACTCTTATACAAATATTTATGTGCCTCTGGAACTCTGTAATACCTGTCTGGCTTGACAGGAGCAGGAGGCAAAGAATCAGGATTCAGGGAAGCTTCAGAAAAACATCCTGAACAACATCTAAAACAGGAGGAATAGCCAAAGGTCTATGTTGTGGCAAAACAAAATTCCCTAAGCCTCTTCGAGAATCTGAAAATCCTGACCTTCCCACTTGAAATGCTCCCTCATGGAGTGCAAAGTTTCAGAAAAGGAAAAATCCTCTGGAGGAGAAGCAGAAGGACAGGAATCATCTGCATCAGAATCAGAATAGGGAGGAAAATCCTGGATATCCTCAGCTGAGGACTCAGAGTAATCTGAGGAATGCTCCAATCTATCTAAATCTGTCTCCACCCTAGGCCTCTTCTCTGGAGGGGCATAGAACCCCTAATCAAAGTAATCAAATCCTCTGTCATTTTCAACATATGTTTTTAGGAACAGAGCCAAGAACTAGGGCTGTGGCCTGTACCAGAAAGACCAGGTCTAGCCTTAGCAGGGCCTTTAGTGACAGAAGTAGAAGGCCTAACAACCTTGGGTAAGGATGGAACCACAGAAACCTTAGAAGCCCCTCAGCCTGACCTAACTCCTGAGAGGCCAACTCCTGTAATAGTAAAGGTCTCCCTGGGATTCAGCCGAGATTCCTGGCTGGATCCACAGATTCAACCAGATTCCATAGAACCGGCGTCCGGGACTGCGACTCATCCGGTTTAGACTTTAAAGATTTATCTTTTCGCTTTTGGTAGCGGTCGGAGGATCCGGCGGCATGTTATAATTACACCACTTCCAAAACAAGCCTGGCACAGTCTAATCTCCTCTTAATAGTGCGCTTATTAAATCTAGCACAAAGCGACACCAACACGTCGTGCTCAGGCCCCAAGCAAGGAATACAGAGAGAGTGATAGTCCCTATGAGGTATCTGTTTCTCACAAGAAATACAATTATTAACTTTTTCTGACATCCGGATTAACTAAGGCAAAAAAAGACAAAAATATTCCCCAACGGGGTACTTAGCCCAACTTGGTCTTCGGTCTGAAACTCGAAAATTTAAAATTTCAGAACGCCGAACGGCACTTGCAAACGCTGCTTCTGCTTCGGACCACGCGGCAAGAAAGACTGAGGATATGGCGTCGGTCATGCGCTTAAGTACTACTGCGTACTGACATCAGCTCTGAGCGACCATGACCGACGCCAGCCTAACACTTTGGTATTCGGGCCGACCGAGGACAGCGGACTACCCACAGGTTATGACTGCAGCAATGTGAGACAAAGAACATCACCTCATTTATGCTGGTAATATTCTAAGAAAAGAAGTTACCTCCAGAGGATATTGTTAAGACCACTTTTCCTCAACATCAGAGTATTGGACTCAAGAACCTGTAAGAGACAAAGCCCCATCTCTAACTATGCTATAATTATCTGACCTATCTTCCTCAGGGATACTTTGGCTGATCTTTATGACAGGTACAGAAGGATGTGTACTAGGAATGACTGCCAAACAATTCCTACACCAGACAGTCCCCAACACTAGTTGACGCTAAAAACAGTGGTGCCAGACAAGAAACAGCTGGTTTCTTAAAAGGGCCATGGCATATACTCCATTAAAAAAAAAATTATATATATTTCTCGTTATACTAAACACACTAAATTTAAATGTTTTTTGTGTTGAAAGGTTCCACCAACAGCGACTTATCTGCCAGAAAGGAGTGGAAAGGCAGGCTGCTGTTCTTATGAAGCCTTTAACCTGATTCGGACTTCATGAGGCAGCAAGAAAGTACTGACAATTTTCCACTCTGACTGTTGATTTTCCCTCCTTAAGGTTGACCAATAGAAGTATGATAGCCATAAGCTTTTGGCAACTGTCCAGTTGTTGTGTCCTGGGTAAGACAATCCATACAGCCTAAAGACAACTGCAGCAGTGGGAATGATGAACTTGTATTACTACATGGACAATGCATTTTGTGAACATCCTTGGAGAGCAAAAAGCATAAAGGTGTAAACTAGAAGTGGAAGTATACTGCCCTATTCCTGAGGCATCTTCTTTGAGAGGAACAGGTTTATAGGTATCTGTGAGATCCAGATTTGCCATCAATGCTCCGGGCGTCAGTAAGAAGAGGAGGAATTACAGGGTGAGCATTCTGAACTCCAATACTCTCAAGAACAGACTCATTCTTCTTAAGAACACTCTTCTATGACTCACTGAGCTTGAAGGTGGTCAAGAGGGGGGTATGGCAAACTCAACTGGATCTTTTGAGACTGGTGGCCTTCTTATGAAGAGAGGGGTAGTCTTGAATTATGTTCTGTTAACGAGAAGAGATGAAGTTTAAGATTCAGCTGTCCAAAGGTAATCTTCACCCAATTTCCTGAAAGCAGTCCTCATTTTCCCAAAAGGTGAAGGGAGTCGCACATTAACAAGTTCTCAAACGGCCCTGTGGACCTACTGCCAGAAAGCCTTTCAAACTTGCCTTTGTTTTCTTGCACTGACATGTTTGCTTTCCATAGGTCTACTTTGTCTGGTCTGCTGTCCTCTGGCATGATGCCTACAAATGAGTTATTGCTTAGTCAGATAATTTCTACCACATCTGAAAATAAGTGAATGGTAAAAGTTTATTGAAAGTGCCCACAGACTTCACTATTTTTCTTCAGCTTTCTAAAAATGTCCTAACTGGGAAAACTAGAAAGAAGGTTCCTGTCTAGAGATGCGTTAAGCAGCATCCCTTTATCCACTTTCAGGGGCTGAATTATTATTATTATTATTCATTTATGTTGAATTCTGTAGCCACTGCCCTACATGCTACACAGCATCATAGGAAGTTACTAGGCCAATGGCCCTAGGGCCCTTACAAGCCTAGCCAAGTTCTACACCCTTATATCCATGATCAGCACCTAATGCCTATGTCCATGACGGACACAGGTGGAACCCCCAGGGTGAATTTACGACTACCCATACAATTGTCCAGACTGTGTTTGAAAAGGGCCAAGGAGGTGCTCTGTTTGACATAAAATGGGAGTCTGTCTCACAGGCGTGGTAACCTCTGGGAGTCAAATCTGTCCTCCCAGCAGGTTCTATTAATGTCATATACCAGGATAAGGTCTTTACAGAGAGTAACCTGTGTACCACTTGACTTGTGGTTTGCCCATACTTGTTCCAGGACCTTGGCTTAGTATTTCAGCATGTGGGTCTGGGAACTCAAAAACTTGAATGTCAGGGTTAACCCAAGTATAGACTTTTCCCCACACTTACCTTATTGTCCTGCTCTGTTGTCACTGAATGCTGGCGCTCCTAGCTGCATCAGTGATGACTAAAGTGATCTGTTCTTGGGTTTTGACACAGGTACTGGAAGATATGCTGGACTCTAGGTCTTTTGAGGGGTTAAATATTGAAGATCTATCTCCAAGGATGTCACTGAGAAGAAATCTTTGAATGCTGGGGGTAAAGCAGCGTATTTATGATCCTCAAGCCCTAGGATCTCCAGGTAACTCTTTTTGGTTTCAGACATTTCCCTGAATTCCCACCCAAAATGTACCCTCAGGAGACTGACAGTTTTCCCAAATGAAACAGCCTTGGGAAGGGAACCTGACGAAAGGGTTTCTTTGTTGTCTGCTTCATACTTCAGTAAGTCAGACAGGTGTATGCAAAGTCTTCATAATCTTCTAAGGGAAACTCTGATCTCCTGAATAAGAAGGATGTCTGTTTCTTTTTGAGCTTAGTGCCCAAAGAAAAGGGCTGAATGGAGGGCTGTTGCATGTTTTGCCACATTCTCAAAGTCATGTATGGTGAGTCCAAGTTGAAAAAGCAGTGCCCCAGGCATTGGGGTCACTGGGACCTACACAGTCTGTGACATAATCGGTATGGACTGCTCATATACCCAAGTTTCTGGGGAAAAGGAGTGGCATGAACTCCCTTTTTGGCTTTACCTTCTTAAAAGAAAGACTATGATTCAACCCTCTGCAGGACATGTAAAATAACAATCAAAACAACCAACTCAGTTTTAACAATGAAGCCACATTATTTCTACGCAATTGGTTATCTTAGCGAAACCAAACTCCATGTCAAGTGCACCTGTATCACACTAGGAGACCTGAGAGGATATTGTGGAAGCTGCCAAGTCCACCTTCAAAAATTTAGATAGACTCTGGTAGCTTAACAGAGGTTGAGGTTACAGGAAGCTTGGACATACAAAATGTAGAGGAAGTTTTTTATTCGTTTGCAGCATCTTTCTTGAAGGTCCTTCTTTTAAATTTCTCGAGCAATGCTCCCTATAACACTTCTTGAGTGATAAGGTCTCTCTCACTGTAAAAGACAGCTAATCCATCTCTGAAACCTGCATAATGGATTCCAGCTTATGCACCCACCGTGCAATAAGAAAGGCTTCTCTATCCTACATGTTTTCTATGTAAAATCTACAAAACTCTGACACTGTTATGACACAAAATAACCAGCACCACTGGAGTAGAGGGGATAACACCTGACTTAAGTTCAGTTAGTGCCTCAGACATGTAATAGCACTGACAGAAGAGGCTGGGTGTGCTCATTCTGAGCAGAAGGCAGGGCAGAGCAGGACATGTACAGCCACAATTCCTTGGAGAATGAGCATCAGTGAAATAGGCATTTGGGGGTGGGATTATAGCTCAACAAACCACCACTTCATGTTAGTCCATATTAGCATGTGTGCAGGAGTGTGCAATCAAAGAGGGTGAGGGCATTACCCATTGGTGAGGGTACCCATCCCACACCATAGGGTGGGGGTTGGCAATATGTATACAAATTGTCACAACATATATTGCCAGTAAGAATACATATTCCCTGATGAATTCCTAAATGGCAGCTTCTCTGGATAGATCTCACTGTAATGCATCTGAAGACCCCAACCCCCAAACAAGAAGATCAACTCCAGCAGGGAAAGGCTAGATGGTCCCAGCAAGGCAGAGGATGAAAAAAACATTAAAAAAAAAACATCATACGGTGGCACTCTACTAAGCAAAAATACACTTCCATTTCAAATACTTCCATAAAAATAGACACACACAGTTGCAGACACTTTCAGGCTTACACAAAGCATATCATGGGAATCAAAAAAGGTTTCCATGGAAAACATTAACCTACAAATGATATTAAATCAAGTAGCAATATAAAACATCTCACCTACAGGGCAATCACTTTTTACAGAATTTTCAACAAAGCAGCTCTGGGTCTGAAACTGGACAGAGGAACTGCAAACAAAACACACCTGTGGAGAAAAAACACTGGAAGGAGTCAGCCCACACAAAACATCCACACGTCAGGAAGCTAGGTCTGCCAGGCAGACATCTATCTGCTAATTCCCATATGTTATGAATATGACTGCAAAAGTGAGAACTATGAAGAACATCTACTAGACTCTAAAAAGCATGGCCGCCCTCAACCTGTTACAAAAAATAACAATTGTGTAAATAACTTACCACAGTAGATGCTCAAGTAAAAGCACTGCTGCAGTAGTGCTAACTACTGGGACTTATGCCACAGGAAGACAGAATTCCCGTGATTAACAGTCCTCCTAACCAGAGTGGGTAGCATCCCTGGGACATTAGCGTATATCCAGTATAACCAGATATTCACATGCATCTTTGAATATTCTTTGCCATGGAACAGAATATAGGGACTCCTTATCTGACTCCTGAGGCTTTATCACAAGCCACCTCCTTAGTAATCAAGTCACAGAAGGTAGGAAAAATTTATGAACATCACCTCCCCCAAAACTAGGCAGAGTTGAGGAGGCCAAAGGGCCTTTACTAAGGGCAAATGTAGGGATCTGGGATGGGGGAAGGAACAAAGGAAAAAGGAATACTCGCACCACACCACCACACCAGACCTAGGATGCCAAAAGGGGAAAAAAAAAAGGGGATGGAAATAGGTGTCAATGACTACAGAAGTGATCCGACATGAACGTGGATCACTGATGTAGTAGCAAGAACAACTGGAAGACTCCTAGAGCTTACAAGGTCTGAGCAGTAGTTAGCTTACTGCAGGGGATTGCAGGCGACTCTGACGAATTGCTGTGGCAAGCAATGAAGGTCATACCTAGTTTATAAGAAAGATGTGAACAGAGGACCAAGTTCCTGCCTCTAATATGAATTGCACAGTTACCCCTCTCAAGAAAGCAAGTGTGGCTGCTGTCTAAGACTTTTATATTTCTGGTTTGGATGCCCATGAACATGGAGGGCAAAATACATTCCCCTTTGTCTTGCGGATTAGAGAAGAATAGCTGCTGAACATATTGATTCATGGAGACAAGGTTGGGGATTGGCACAATGGCTAAGATGTTTACCTCACAAACATAGGGTACACGGTTTGATTCTCACCTTGGAGGAAAACTGGCTACACTTAAAATGGCTCAATAGGGCAGCTAATCTAGTACTTACCTATAAACTTCTGTTACATCTTTGGCATGAAGGACACATTTGTAAGCATTACTCATTGCATATTAGAGCTTGCAGCTCAGAAATTCTCCTTGTTGACTGGACAGCAAGCAGAAGGGCAGTTTCCCATATCATAAACTTTAGAGGTGCTGTTCGTGCTGGTTTGAAAGATACTTTTGTCAGTTTTGCCAAAACAAATTTCCTATTTCATGAAGGAAGAACGTCTTTTTAGGTGGCCTCAAAAGTAAATGGCCATAAGAGACATTAAGGGTAGTCATAGGCATACAGAATGAAAGATGCACCTTCACGGAGACAGACTCCATCCCTGAGCAGAACAATTCTGAAAGGTACTACAGAATCAAAGACTCTGCTGCATAAAAGAGTGCTTGACTCCTTCTTTGGAACAAAAAGTAAAGTCTCTTCCATGTTGTTTGATGAGGTTTCCTAATGATAGACTTCCTAGCTTCTCTTATAAATCTAAAGTCTGTGAAAAAGCACATAGATGGCAGCAAGGTCACATCCTTGCATAACTGCAATGTCCACAAATATGGGTACATTGGGAACCCCCCCGTACTTTGTCAAAAGGTCCACCTGCTGAAGCATATTGGACAGCTTATCTCTAGACAAGTCCAAAAGAAGGGAGAACCAATGTTGCCTGGGTCAACAGAGTGCCCTCAGTAGCAATGCTGTTCTCTCAACCACTGATTTCTATATCTTTCTGGGGACTAGGAGGACTGAAAGGTAAATCCACAAAAAAACAGTCTACCCAACTGAAGAACAAAGCTTTCAATCCCCAAGCATGTTTGTGTGGTATTCTGGAGCAAACCATCCGTAGCTGCATGTGCTCAGAGAAACAAAAAGACCAATTTCTGACTCACCCCATTTGTGAATTAAATGAAGAAATACATCCCTGTTCAGCATCTAAACATGGTATCGGTTTCTAACTAGCAAATGTGTTTTGCTGGGACAGGATATATGAAGCTCTTATGTGCATGCCTGACTCTAGCAGTACCCTTCCCTGACCATCTTCAAACAATCTTGAACAATGGATGGGAAATCACAAATTCACTCCTGGGGTATCATCCATGTCCCATATGAACAGAAACAGTCTGTAAAACTGTCAAAATTGTTACCTTTCTGATATAGTAATCTCCTATGAACCTATAAGGTTATCTCTCAAGCCACCATCAGCAGCCTACAAAAGAGAATTGGGGTCCAAATAGAGAGATGTCAGTAAACAAAGGCAAGTACTATTGCTGGAATTGAATTCATCCTCAGGTCTTACTGAGTACCTTCAAGAGGTGGACCCTGTTTTTTCACAAAATCTCACCAAGACGACACTAATATATAGAATGTATTTTATATAGCATATATCACAGACAGAAGTAGGTTAAAAAATAAAGACAGCTGGATGCACAAGACCCAGGATAAAAAAGTGCCGAATCCTGGTAGGCGCAGTGGTGCCAGGTGTGGAAAAAAATGACAAATGTAGAATCCTCATGACAAGGAAACTCTCCTGCAATGGGGCTAGGGCAGGCCCAGGGGAAGAATGCCCCCCCCCCCCACCCTCATTGCAGAAGGAAGTAACAGTGAACAAAAATCACAAAAACTAATAGGCCAAAAAACAGCCATAAAGACGACAAGAGTGGAGTGTTGAGGATAAGAAAGAAATTATGTATTTTTACTATTATAGAAGAAGCACAGAATTTCCAGAGAGAAGATATACAAAAAGATTAAGATCAAGAAAAACTGTCAGAAGCGTCAAATAAAAATTTGTGTTCATTAATACAGAATATTTATGAAAAACATTACATAGACCAAGAAGTCTTGGCCCATTTAGAAAAAGAATCGACTGAGGAAGTGGGGAATTATAAAGAACAAAATCTAGAGACTTTTGAAAGGTATAAAAAAGAAACGTGCATGGGAAAGAGACAAATCTGATATAGTGCAATATTTATGCAAAGGAGACAGCTAAATTAGTCAACACAAAAAAAGCAGCCTCAAGAATTTTTGTTTGGTATTCCAGAGCAAAACATCCTTAACTGTATGTGACTGTCAAAGAGAAATACTGGCAAAGGCATCCAGATATGGAAAAAATTCACAATTAAAAAAAAAAATCACAAAGAGGGAAAGTAGAACAGAAGATTAGTAAAGTAGAAGTAAAAAAAAAAAAAGAAGATGAAGTTAGGGAATACTTATGAAGTGAAGAGAAAAAGAAGCAAAGGCATCCAGACGTGGAAAATTTTACAATACAAAAAAATAAGAAAACAAAGAGGAAAGTAGAATAGGATTAGTAAAGGAGAATTTACAGAAACAGAAACTGAGGTTATGAAATACCTGTGAAGTGAAGGATTTATTGCAGAAAGTCTAACTCAAACAACATCACAGCAGGCTAGAGCAATAAATTCCCAAATTAAGGTGAAATCAGTGGAGTGGCAAACATCTGATCAGTTGCCATATGAAGATACTTTGGAGCCTTTTATAGGAAACCACTACAAACATTCAACTGGAGTTGTACAGCAACGGAAGGAACAGGAAACTGTGGCAACTCTGACGCAGTCAGTGTTGTGGAGTGATAGGCCAGTCAGCTCCCACATGAAAGAGCAATTGATGACAAAGGATGAAACTGAAGAGAATGAGCACAGGAAGACGTTCTGGAACTCTCTACAGAATGTACGCAGGAAATGGAGAACAAAGAATGTGCCCTCAGTTTAGAAGAAAATGATCTAACAGAAGAGTTGCTTGATTTAATAGAAATGGACAGACATATTAAGATCAATGAAAGAAACAGACTACAGAAAGGCAATAAAACCCACAAAGTTAGAAGTTTGATAAAACAAATGAACATAATGATTAGTAATGTCCATACAGATTCAGAGATATAACAGAAGTAAAAGGGATACATTACTGTGCAATTAAATTGATAACAGATGAAGTCTTGCCACAAAAACAGAGGGTAGTAAGAGAAAGGAAGGGGAGAAATCGAGTGCCATCATGGAAGCATCGAATAGAGAAAACCTTAAAGCAATAAAGACAAGAAATGTCAATGTTAGAAGACTACAGAAGACGGAACAGATCAACCAATATACTCAGAAAGTTAGACGTGATAAAAGCAATGCGCAGTTTCAGAACAGATCAGGCTCTATCATGCACTATTGCAAATGAACTAAAAATATCAGCATAGGCAGAAAAACTTAGAAGATTTGCAGAACAAAATAAGCAATTTACTGATGATGCAAAAAAACTTTAGAAAGAATTGGGAAACAAGACAGATGGAACTGAAACACCACCAAAAAAAGAAATACATACATTTTGGAGAAATATCTTTGAAGAATTTGTGGAACAAAACGAAGATGCTAAACGGCTAAAAGACGTAAAAGAAAGAATGAAAAGTTCAAATGTACAGGATATCAAATGGGATGAACGGCCAGAGAGATTGAAACAAAGTTAAGAAAAGCTCCTAACTGGAAAACCCCAGACCCAACTGCAGTACCTAACTTCTGGCTAAAAGTAGTAACATCTTTACATGAAGATCTAGCCATGAGTAAGAACTACTTATATGCACACCATGATAGGAAAAAACAATACTCCTACTTAACAGCGAATCTGCAAGCTATCCTAAAAAGTATAGACCAGTAACTTGTCTTCCAATGTGTAAACTATACACTGGAATTGATGCTGACAGAGTTTATAGTCATTTAGAAGGAAACTCAATCATGGCAATAGAGCAAAAAGGTAATAAAAGAAAGTCATATGGAACTAAGTATCATTTGTTGTTAAAGTCATAATGGAGAATTGTAAAAAAGGGTAAGAATCTAAGTATGGCATCAATAAACTATAAAAAGCATTTGATAGTATTCCACATTTGTGGATAAAAGAGTGCTTACAAATGTACCAGATTCATCCTACACTGATTGATTATGTTACAGTGAGCATGAAACAGTGGCAAACCACTTTGCAGTTAAGCCATGATAAAGGATAAATTATTATTCCAGGGATAAAAATTCAAAAGGGGATATTCCAGGGTGACTGTCACCACAGCTATTTTGTCCTGGCCTTAACCCATTAAACTGTCTACTTAACAAATTAGGTCCTTGCACAATTTGGCTCCCAGAAAACAACAAAGTGTAAAGACTTATCTTGTTTTTTAAATGATTTAAAACTGTATAGTTCATTAGATCAGGAGCTGAAAGCAAAACTGCAAGTGGTCAAAACTTTTTCAGATTATATAAGAATGTCATTTAGTCTTGATAAATGTGCAAAAGCAACCTTTAAAGCAGGAAATCTGCAGCACAAAGAAAAAAAGAAGTTATGCCTTACCATAACATTCCATCTGTGTTGTTGATCTTCATCCATTCATCACTGATGGGTTATCAGTTCCGTCCTCGGAACTGAGACGGCCTTAAACTAAGCTCACACCAGCCAAAAACTCTCGAGCTAAGCTTTTACCCACAATACCCTTCTCCCTGTTACCTCAGATCAAGTTTGCCCTAACTAGTAAAGCAGAGGCCATCTCTGAGCAAAAGCCTTAATCCAGGAGATGGACCCAAAGTATCCCCCAGGAGCCTCTAGGAGGGGGAAGAAGGGTGGGACGTGATGAATGGATGAAGATCAATAACACAGATGGAACATTATGGTAAGACATAACTTCTTTATCTGATGATGTTAATCTTCATTCTATTCATCACTGATGGGACAGAGTCCCCAGCTACCTTATGTCACTTGGGCGGCCCTTGTGGGAGAACATTCCTGAGAACAATTGAGCAAAAAGAAACTCTTCCTCTGGAGAACAGATCCAATTTGTAATGAGTGATAAAAGTATGTAGCTGCTGCACAGATGTCGTCCATGGAAGCTCTACAGTGGAACGCCACAGAAGTTGCCATTGATCTGGTGGAGTGAGCTCTGATGTTTTGCGGAGCAGACTTCCTCTCTTAAATGAAAATTATACAGTCTCCTTTGTTCGAAAATTTATGAAAGAACACTGGTAGGTCAATAGTCTGATTAATAGAGAACTCACAGATTACTTTGGGAAGGAAGGGTTGGTCCGTAGTGATACTCTGTCCTTATGGAAAATCAAATAAGGACGCTTCATGCAAAGAGCCCGGAGCTCAGAAATGCGTCTAGCCAATGTAATGGCCACCAGAACAAGAGATTTCCAACACAGAAACTTGATGTCCCAAGTGTCTGCTGGCTCAAAGGGAGGCCATGTCAAAGATTGTAAGACTGGAGTGAGACTCCATGGTTCTATGGGCTGCTTAATTGGAGATCTGGAGTGATAGACTCCTTTCAAAAAGGTTTTGCGTAGGTGATGTGAAATTAAGGAGGAGTCACCAAAACCATTATGAAAATTCGAAATGGCACCTAAATGAACTCGTATAGTTGATGTTGCGGCACCCTCCTGAAAAACGTTTGATAAGTACTGGAATACTACAGAGACTGGTGCAGAATAAGGATCTAGTTTACTCTGTCGAGAACAAATTGAAAATCTTTTCCATTTGTCATAGCATGAAGTTTCCTTGTGGATGGTTTATTCGAAGCCAGGATAATACCACATACTGGAGAGGAAAGATTGCAATGCCTGGTGACCATCGGACATGGAGAAGCCAAGCTGTGAGCTTCAGAATGGTCAAGTTCGAGTGGCTCAACCCTTGGGGGTGAGAAATCAGATCTGGAGTTGGAGCCAAGATCCACGGTCTGCAAAGTAGATGAGGTCAAAGAAAGGGGAATCATACCTGTCGAGGCCAATACGGTGCTATGAGGATCACTTTGCTTTTCAACCAAAGAGCTTTCTTCACGAATTGAGGTATCAGAGGAATGGGAGGATAAGCATACAGCAGTTCCTTGGGTCAATTGTGGATTAGAGGATCCCTCAGGGACTCCCCTTGCGGGAGAATTAGGGCAAAGTAGCTGCTATATTTTTGGATGGACTGGGAGGCGAATTGGTTGCAGCAAGGCTGGCCCCAACGACTGAAAATCTTTGCTGTTATGTTGGGGTTGAGGGACCACTAGTGAGGCAGGAGAATGCATCTTCTCAACTTGTCGGCAATCAAGTTGGAATTCCCTGGGATATGCATTGTCATCAGAAAGCAGTTGGAAGATATCGCCCATTCCCAAACTCTCATGGCCTCTCAACATAGGGAGTAGAACTTGGTTCTTCCTTGTTTGTTGATGTATCAGACTACTGACATATTGTCCGACTGGTTAGCAATTGTTCCGGAAGGAAAGGCAGACTGAAATGCTTGCAACACCAAAAGCACTGCCCTCAGTTCTAGATCATTTATATGCAGATTGGCCTCTAAATTGGAACATGTGCCTTGGACTGTCATTCCCTGGAAATGCCCCCCCACTCTATCAGGGATGTGTCCGTTGTCACAAAGGTGCTGGGCTGAGAGGAGGGAAGGATCCGCTCCAAAGTTCTGTCTCTAACTTCATCCACCAAGACAGGTCTTGCTTGCATTGATTTGTTATTCAAATCTGGAAGGACAAAGGGTGAAGGTTTGGATACCACTGGGTTATCAAAAGCCATTGTAGGAGTTCTCATGTGAAGCCTTGCAAGGGATACTATTGATACTGATGCTGCCATTGACCCTAACAACAGCTGCAGGGCCTCTCGAGCTGAGACCATGTCGTGGCAGAGTATCACTCAGAGCTGGAACCTTAGTCTTTGTAGCCTGTGATCTAGGAGAGAGATAAAAACAAGAATGGGTACTGAAATTCACCCCTATAAATTCCAAAGACTGGGTTGGAGTCGGATTGGATTTCTCCCAGTTTACAGAGATTCCAAGAAGATTTGCCAAAGGGAGGGTGTAGTACAAGGCTGTTACCAGTAGATGCTTGGTGGAGGTGGTGAGGAGCCAATCGTCTAAGTATGGAAACACCTGGAATCCGTGTAATCTCAAGTGAGCTGTCACTGCTGCCATGCATTTAGTGAACAATCTGGGGGCTACAGAGAGTCCGAAGGGCAGAGCGCGGAATTGGTAATGATTGCCCCCCCAGCCTGAAGCAAAGGAACCTTCTGGAGCTTTGTCCATTTTGATGTGATAATACTCATCCTGAAGGTCTATCAAGCACATCCAATCGCCTTCTTCCAGAAAAGGGAGAATGGACTGAACTGTGACCATCCAGAATTTTGTCTCGGTAATGAACTTGTTTAAATAGCTGAGGTCCAAAATTGGTCTCCAGCCCCATTTTTTTTGGCACCAAAAAGAATCTCAAGTAGAATCTGGATCTGATCTGGTCTGGTGAGATTTTTGGATAACTCTTTTTAAATACAGCTTTTCTATCTGTAGAGCTGTTTCTTCCCTTAGACTGGGTGGAACGTACGGAATTCACTTTGGTGGCTTTGGGTAGGAATCAAATGGAATTTGGTAACCTCTGGTTATAATCTTCTGCACCTAAAAATCGGTGGTAATTAATAGCCAGGCATTGGTGTGCAGAGAAAGACATCCTCTGACTGCTTCCAGAGAAAAGCAATCGGGCTGCTCTTCAGGAGGGCTGATAGGGTTGTCCAGAGAACAAATCTCTGGAATCCTGATTACACGGACCCCCTCTGCCCCTGTAGGGGCATCTTCCTGAAGAGATGCCCCCTCTGCCTCTGGAGGTGAACTTGCCACGTGTGTCATGAAAAGGACCCTGAAACTTTTTGTGCCATAATTTCCTACTTCTGTGGTTCCTGGAAAAGGAGTGCTGAGGAGTGGAGAAATGTACACCAATGGCAGACAGGGTCTTGCCATCCTGTTCCCATCTGGCTAGCATGTCCTTCACTTTAGGGCCAAACAGGGAAGAGACTTCCACTGGAGCATTAAGGAAGGAAGACTTAAAAGGATCCGCAAAGTCACATATGCGCATCCAGGCATGACATCTCATAACTTCACCTGAACCTACAGCTCTTGCCGCCCCTTCACTAGCATGTGAAATTAACCTCATGGACGAATTTGATATTGATTCCAGGGTCGCTAGCTGCGAGGCTACCTTGTCATTTACCTCGTCAGACACCTGTCCTCATAGAGTACCAGAGAATTCGGAGATAAGGTCTCTCTGGAGTCTGGTGAAATGTGCCAGGTAGTTCAAGGACTGAATTGCAAAGGTCGATGAGGCAAATACCCGCTTCCCCAGTCTGTCCACCACTCGGGACTCCCTGTTAGGTGGGTGAACAGTGTGGCTCTCCTCAGCGAGCTCTTTCTTTGTGGCTGCTGCCGCCACCACCATCGCATCTACTGGTAAACCTTTTGACCAATGTGGATTTTTTCTTCAGGACGAGAGAGAATCTTGTCTGATCTCCTTGGGAATGCCTCAACAGCGTCAGGGTCTTCCAGGCGCACTGCACCACAAGCTGAAAAAGCTAGTCTGCAAGCAGGGTTAACCAAGAGGTAGATGGTCGAGCATGAAAAGTCTGCAGGAAAACGGATTCCCCAAAAGGGTTTTTGGGCTTCCAATCATCACTCTGTTTCAAGATCTCAAGGAGGTCTCCAAAGGAGACATCTTCAGGGGGTGATCGTGGGGACCCTTCCCCTTCATCGTAATTCATATCATCTGTAAGGGACTCCTCAGGGGAGTCCATGTGCTTCCTCTTGCATGATTTCTTCCTTGAAACTTCCTCAGTGGGAATTTCTGAGGAGGACCCGGAGGAAAGAACACACTGCAATAGGGTCTCCTGCATCTCCTGTGCTCGATGTCCTGGGACGGTGGCCTGTGACAGCTGCAGCTCAGTGGGAGGACATGGTTGTGATTCCGATGCCGAAGGGTTGCCTACAAAGGCAAGGGCCCTCTCCATCACCTGGAATGCAGGGCCACTCGAAGAGGAGTGGGAGCCTGGAATCAAGAAGGACAACCTCATAACCGAGGTCACACCCTGGTGCATTGTGCCCGCTCCCAGGAATACAGCCTCAAGCTGGATCGGTGCCAACAGGCCTCCTGGCATCATGGATGGCACTGTAGACAGGGTCTACACCAAACTCGGTACAGAGGAGCGCGCAGTCCAATCCCGGGTCTGAGGAACACCTGGTTCCAAGGGGACTGATGGCCAAAGGGTCGGCTCTGGGGTCAAAGTGAGGTGTCAGTGCTGTGGGCTTCGAAACCTGCAAAGAGGTTGAAGGAGGAGAGTAGGATGGAGTCCGTGATGCAGAAGTTCCAAGTTCAAGAAGGGATTGGCTTTATGAATCTAAAGGGATCCCCCTGGCTGTCAGCAGCTGGTCCACAAGGCACAACACATCGAGTTCGGACAGGCTCCTTGTGGATCTTGTGGATATCCCTGAAGGGGTCTCTGGATGCTCTAGGAAGGGGCTATAAGCCTGGCCCAAGAAAGGGTCCACAGACGGGGAATATTGGGTCCGTGCTTGAATGTCTAACAGCACAACCATCTCCAATTTTGAGACGATCAAGGGAGGAGTGTCCACCGGAGCTAGTGGAACTGTAGGAAAGCTCAGTGCCGAGATAGGAGTAGAGGTCAAAATCTTAGTTTCTGCCATAGTTGGTGCAACAGACGTCATCTGTGCTGAAGGAGGTGCCGATGCAAGTGTAGTAGACTGTACCAAAATCGGTGCCATAGAAGCTGGCTTCTGGTCCGGTACGGAAAGTTTTGCAAGTCTGGATTTAGGTTGTCTCTCCTCATCAGAGGGTGAGGAAGGAACTGAATGCGGCCTCTTTTTCTCTTTTCTAGAAGGGGGCAAACCCTCCGACGCAGAGAAAGCCTCTGAAAAGATTTAAGAAGGCCCTATAGAATCATTTATTCTTTCATTCATTCAATGTACAGGAACTAAATCCCTAGCAAATAGAGTAAGGCGGTTGGACAGAGAGATGAGGCTCTCAAACAATACATACAGTCATCATGAGTGTCACTAATCGGCATTTTTCTCCCACACTTCAGGTATTGTTTGAAGCCTGAAGTGCTCTTTTTTCAGACATGTCAAATCCAACAATCACAGCAGAATAATGAAAATAAGTCAACAACCAAAACAATATTATACCCAGAGCTAGGCAGAAAAAACAGAGGGAAAATACCAACAATGGTACCAGATTACTACCACAGTGGGTAGAGAGAAGGGAGTCTACCAGCGAAGGTACAAAGACTACCAACAGGTAGTTTGCCAAGAAAAAGTTGGAAGAGAGGGTTAGAAACTTACCGATAGCTAGACATGAGTAAAATAAAGGATAAGCTATCAAGACATTTCAATAAGCACTTGTATGTCAAAAAATATCAAAGAATTAGCTGAGAGTTGGCTTGAAAGCGGCTTTACGGCTACGTGGCAAACAAGATCTGAGGTAACAGGGAGAAGGGCATTGTGGGTAAAAGATTAGCTCAAGAGTTTTTGGCTGTCGCAAGCTTGGTATAAGGCCATCTCGGTTCCGAGGACGGAACCGATAACCCATCAGTGACGAATAGAATGATGATTAACAACATCAGATCATCAGTTTGGGACAAGAATGTAATATAAAAAACATGAGCAAGAGGGAGTGTATAAATATTTGGGACCTGATGAAGGATCAACAATAAAACAATTGCAAATGCAAATGAAACTTAGGAAGGAATACTTCTGAAGACTTAATACTGCACTGACATCTGGGAACAAAGCACAAGCTACAAACCAATTTACTCTTCCTGTCCTAACTTACAGTTTTAAAGTGACTGACTGGCATGAAAAGGTGTTGGATAAATTGGACAGGAAAATAAGGAGGACGCTTCATGCTCATCAAATGATTTATAAAAATCAGTGCATGCCAAGATTATATATTTCCCATTCTGAAGGAGGTATGAGCCTCCTCGAAACTGATTACATGTACAGATCTGCAATCATGGGACTGCATACATATCTGCTGACCTCACAAGACCCAAAAGTAGTGAAAATTTTGAAACATGAAGAGACTAAGTCTAAGGCGGCTTCCCTGCAGAAGCATATCGGCATCAAGCAGAAATGGAAATTAAATCGGATAAAAATCAGGCAGCAACTGAATATGCCAAAACACAAAAGAAAGAATATAAGGTGAAGGATCAAATGAGAAGGTAAGAAATGTGGAAAATGCATAAACATAGTTGCAAGTACAGAAAACTCTTGGAACAACCTCACGTTGATCAGGACTGAACACAGGAATGGTTAAGGACAGGTGAATTTAAACCAAAAGACGAAAGGTTAGTATTGGCGGCCCAAGATAGCGGGCTACATACAAGTTGATTTACAAAGTCCATTGAACATGTGGGATAAACAAATGTAGGTTTTGTAAAACAGAATTGGACACAATCGCATATCTTGTTGCTGGTTGTGATATACTAATGGCAGGAAGACTGTATACTGAAAGGCATAATAATGTGGCAAGACTGTTGCACTGGGGACTGTGCAAACATTATAATACTGAAGTAGCTGAAAAACACTGGAAGCAAGCCACAAAGCATCACAGAAAATGATGTGAAGTTTATATCACATGGGATCATCCATTAGCAACAATTCAAAAAGAAGTTATGTCCTTACTATAATGTTCCATCTGTGTTGTCCATTTTCATTCTTCCTCGACCTGCGAGTCTCAGATCCAACCTCGGATCCAACTTGGCTGCTTTCCAAGCTGAAGCTCCTCCTGTCCAACCCATAATCCCTCCTTCTCCAGAATACCTCAGAATGAATTTGTTAAAAATATATAGCTAAGGTACCTACACAGTCACAGCAGAAGAGAAAGGTTCAGGGGCTCAATACAGGAACTACAGTTCCTAATACAGACCAACTCCATCAATTCTACATAAAAAACAGGCCAGGGGGAGGGAGGGTGGGGAGGTCGAGAAAGAATTAAGTTGGACAATACAGATGAAATGTTATGGTAAGAACTTAACATCTTTATCTGATGTTGTCATTTTCATTCATTCCTCAACCTGTAGGACAGAGTCTACAGCTACACAAACCCAGGGTGGCCCTAGTGGAAGGATATTCCAAAGCACAATAGAGCCAAAAGCAACTCTGTTCCTAGAAAAGTCTTGTTTATAATGAGAAAAAGAAGTTATGTACTCACCATAACGTTCCATCTGAGTAGGTAACTTCATTTGTCAGCAACCTGCGGGTATCGGATCCGACCTGGATCCGAGCCGGCAGCTTTCCAAGCTAGAGATATGAGCTCCAAGCTCCTCCCCCTTATCCATAATACCCTGCTACCGCCTTCCAATCCTCAGATCGAGTTTGCCCACCTATATAACCTCACAACACAACAACCTGAAGAATCCTAACCTAAGGATTAACAAAGGACCTGATAAACCATCCGAGGGTCCAGGTAATCAAAGAACCAGGTTAGAAGGAAGGAGGGAGGTTTGGTTGCTGACAAATGAAGTTACCTACTCAGATGGAACGTTATGGTGAGTACATAACTTCTTTATCTGAAGTAGTTAACTTCATTTGGTCATCAACCTGTGGGACAGAGTCCCCAGCTACCAAAAAACTTTGCAGGTCCTCAAGGAAGGATATTCCGGAGCACTGCAGAGCCAAAAGCCGCCCTTCCTCTGGACACTAAATCCAATTTATAGTGACAGATAAAGGTATGAGAGGATGCCCAAGTAGCCATAGAGTAAATGTCATCCAGGGGAACTCTAGACCAGAATGCAGCAGATCTAGCCATAGAGCGAGTAGAATGAGCATGAACCCCTATAGGCTCTGGTAGGCCAGATAGTTTGTATGTGAGCAGAATGCAATTAGAAATCCATTTGGACAGAGTCACCTTCGAAACTTGTTTACCCAAGAAGGGTTTTGCAAAGGAAACAAAGAGCTGATCAGACTTGTGGAAGGCAGCTGTTCTGTGTAAATAAAAGCTTAACTATCTATGAACATCTAACACATGAAGTTTGTACTCCCCTTTGTTTTGATAGTTAGGAAAAAAAACTGGGGGATTAATGAAATGATTGATGTTCGCCTCGGAGGCCACTTTGGGTAGGAAAAATGGGTTAGTCCTGAGAGAGACCCTGTCCTTATGGAATACGAGGTAAGAGGGCTTAACGCAGAGGGCCTGAAGCTCCGACACCCTTCTAGCTGAGGTAATAGCTACCAAAAAGGCAGTTTTCCAGAACAAAAATTTCAAATCAACAGAAGCTGCAGGTTCAAAAGGTGGTCCAGTCAGAGCCTGAAGGACCAAAGTTAGATCCCATGGAGGGACGGAGTTCCTAATAGGAGGTCTCAAGAGAAACGTACCTTTCAGAAAGGACTTACAAATCTTGGTGGAAGCGAGGGGATTGAGATCGCCTCCAATGTGAAAATGGGAAATGGCAGCCATTTGAACCTTTACAGTAGAAGAACTGGCCCCTTGCTGAAAAATATGAGATAGAAAATCGAGCACTGCTGGGATGGAAGCAGTGAAAGGGTCCAAATTCCTATGAGACGCCCAAATGGAAAACCGTTTCCATTTACTACTGTAAACCTTCCTGGTAGAAGGCTTATGCACCACTACCAGGATAGATCTAACTGCAGACAAGATACCGGGAGTCCTAGCAACTAATGGAACTGGATCAACCAAGCTGAGAGCTTGAGATCGACCAGATTCAGGGGGTTTCAATCCCGAAGGATGAGATATCAGATCCGGGATGGGATCCAAGATCCAGAGAGGAGCTATAAGATGAGACCGTAGGCACGGGAGCCAGGCTTGACAAGGCCAGAATGGGGCTATGAGGATAATCTTGTTCCCCAACCGACGAGCTTCCTGTAAGAATTTTGTCATCAACGGAAGAGGAGGATAAGCATAAAGAAGACTGGGTGGCCAAGCATGGACTAGACCGTCTCTGGGGGTTTCCCCCGGAGGGAGGATTAGAGCGAAAAACTCGCTGCACTTTGCTTTGGAAGGCGACGCAAAGAGATGGCAGCAAGGCTGACCCCACTTGCGGAAGATCTGTTTCGCTACTAAAGGATTCAGAGACCACTCACAGGGTGAGAGGATAGTGATAGTTTGACTCAGTTTGTCTGCTAGGATGTTAGACAGACCCAGAATGTGCATTGTTAACAGAAAACGGTTGGTGGATATCGCCCAATCCCAAACTCTCATGGCCTCTCGGCAAAGAGGGTAAGACCCGGATCCCCCCTGTTTGTTGATGTACCAGACCACTGACATGTTATCTGACTGAATTGCAATAGTCCCTGGAGGGAGAAAGGCATGAAGGGCTTGCAACGCTAGAAGCACCGCCCTCATCTCCAGAACATTTATATCCAGAACGGTCTCTGTCTGAGTCCACGTACCTTGGACAGTCCTGCCCGCGTAATGCCCCCCCCCCAAGGTGGGAAGCATCCTTGGTCACCGTGGCTTGGGGTTGCGGCATAACAAACGGTCGTCCTTCCTGAAGCTCTTGAGATTGGAGCCACCACATGAGGGAATTTCTGCAAACTCTGCTGATAGGAATTAGTAAGTCCAACGAGTGGTGAAGGATGGAGCACTGAACCTGCAAAGTCCACTGGAGAACCCTCATGTGCAAGCGAGCTAAGGGCACGAGATTGATTGCTGCTGCCATGGACCCTAAAGCCCTCAGGACTAACTCCGCTGAAGGGGCAGGTGACTGAAGAAGGGCTTGTAAGGCCAAACTGCGAAGTCTGTCTGATGTCAAGAAGGCCTTGGTCTGAAGCGTGTCTATTCTGGCCCCTATGAACTCCAAGACTTGAAATGGTTGAAGGGATGACTTCTTGAAGTTTATGGTGATCCCCAGTTGGGATGCTAGCAGTAGGAAGCAATCCCTGGCTAAGCAGAGTAGATGCCTGGTGGGGGCGGTAAGGAGCCAGTCGTCTAGGTAAGGAAAAACCTGTATTCCCTGAAGTCTCAGGTGGGCCGCTGCAACTGCCATGACCTTGGTGAACACCCTGGGGGCTGTGGTGAGGCTGAAGGGTAGGACCCTGAACTGGTAATGACTGCCCCTAGCCGAAAGCAGAGGAACCTCCTGGATCACCTGTCCATGAGAATGTGATAGTACGCATCCTTGAGGTCTATGGAGCACATCCTGTCCTTCTCCTGCAAAAGGGGCAGGATGGATTGAAGAGCTACCATCCGAAATTTCTCCTTGGCAGTGAAGAGGTTCATTGTTGAAAGGTCGAGGATCGGCCTCAAGTCCCCCGTCTTCTTTGGCACCAAAAAGAACCTGGAGTAATTGCCTAATCCAGACTAGCCTAGGGGAACGTACTGGATGGCTCTGTTTTCTAGCAGCTTTTTTACCTCTAAAGCTGCAGCCTCCCTCTGACTGGGTGGTACATTGGGGAGAAGCCTTGACTGAGGAGGTAGGTTTAAGAAAGGGACAGAGTAACCTCTGGATATTATTCGAAGCACCCAGCGATCTGTTGTGATGGACTCCCACTGAGCCAGGTGCTTCGAAAAACGCCTCCCCGACTGCCTCCAGAGAGGAGCAGTCGGGCAACCCCTCAGGGCTGCTGCGTGGGTTGGTCAGAAAAGGGTTCCTGAGACCCAAAATGTTTCGCGCCCCCCTCTGCCTATGGGCCAGAGTCCACCTTGTCCCCCTCTGCCTCTGAAGGACGAAGGGTCCGGAGTGTAACGGGACTGCTGAGACATCCGGAACCACATCTTCTTTTGTCCTCTCTGGTTCCTGGAAAAGGACCTTTGAGGAGCCAAGAAGTGGATTCCAATGGCAGACAGCGTCTTCCCGTCTTTCTCGCTCTGAACCAATGTGTCGCGGACGGTCTTCCCGAACTGGGTAGAACCGAAGGGTGCGTTCACGAAGGACGCCTTAAAAGGTTCTGAAAAGTCACAAAGCCGGAGCCAGGCGTGACGCCTTAAGGCGATGGCAGACGCGCTAGCACTAGCTGCCCCTTCCATGGCATGGGAAAGTAGCTGCATAGACGTGTTTGAAACAGATTTCAAAGTGGCCATGCGAGCTGAGAAAGTCCATTTGTCCTCGGCCGACATGGACTCAGGAGGAGGCTCAGCGTATTCTTTCACCAGATCCCGCTGAAGTCTAATTACATGGGACAAATAATTCAGCGTCCTTATGGAAAAGGTAGTTGAAGCAAACAACCACTTCCCGATATGATCCATCGTCCGTGACTCCTTATCAGGGGGATGGACCGAGGAACTATCCTGGGCAAGTTCCTTCTTGGTGGCTGCCGCCACCACCATGGCATCTACCAGGGAACCCTTACTCCAAGCCGTCCTATCCACAAGGGGACTAAGAATCCTATCTGGCCTCCTGGGGATTGACTCTACCGTGTCCGGTTCTTTCCACGCCCTGGTAGTAATGAGATCAACCAGGGGGTCGGCCGGAGGGGACACGCAAGAGGTAGACGGGCCTGTGTCGAATGCCTCCAGGAACACCGACTTGTCAGAGGAAGGTTTTTGGGCTGACCACCCCCCCCCTTTGGCGAAGCATTTCCATAATGTCTCCAAAGGAGACGTCTTCGGGGGGTGACCTGGAGGAACCTTCCCCTTCCTCCAAATCGATGTCCTCCGTGAGGGACTCAGTGGAGTCCAAGTGCCTCCTTTTACACTTACGTTTGTGAGGGACCTCCTCGGTGGGGCTGTCCGAGGAGGGCTCACCAACAGGGTCATGTTCTGCCAGTGGAACGAGCTGGGGCATCAATGCAGGCTGTCCCTGGGACTGGATGATGGAAGACAAGCCCAGCTGCAAGGGAGTGGGGGCGGATCCCGAAGAAAGAGTAGGGGGTCTCGAACCTCTCGAGAGAACCCTCTCCACCACGTCGAAAGCCGAGGGTGAACCAATCTCTCTGGGCTCCGTGGTTAACACTCTCGGATCCGGCGCGGGGATCGGCATCGGAGCCGAAGCACTCGGACCCGAGAGGGAAGTGTGCTCCGACCAAAACGGAGCCGAAGACACACTGGCCCCCTCGGATCCGACGCACGTCTCTCGGCCCCGAGAGCTTGGATCCGAAAAGGGATCCGACAAACTCGAGGGATGGTCGGCGTCAAGGTAGCGATAACCATCTGCGCCACCTCCCTGACTCCGAGACTCCTCGGATCCGAAGGCTCTGAAACCTGATAGTGGATCGGAGAAGGAGCTATCGGGGCAAAAAGTGGGGCTGAACTCCCCCCCTGGAGGGGGGAGAGGCAGCAGCACTCCCATCTGCAGTTGGGTTTGGAGAAAGCAATGCATCATCCGGTCCATATCAGCGTCGGTGAGGCTACGGGTTGACATTGAAGAGGCCGCCGAAGCTGGCTAGGAGGGCCGCCGCGATGACCTTGACGATGACCGGGCCTCCTCCTCCGGCTCTGGGGAGAAGCATGGAGAACAGAGCCGAGGGGAGCAAGGCCCAGAGACCTTCTGGGGTGAGGAGAGCAGCTTGGCAGGCGGGGCCAAGGGGGCTGAGTCGGCCCGCCTCTTGTGGCTTCTGTGCCTCTTTCTCTCTCTCTCTTTCTCTCCCGCCCCCCTCTCTCTTCTCTATTTTAGAGTCCCTCTCTCTCTGGGAAGAAGTGGGAGGTTGAGTCCCAGCCAGGGGAGAGGGGACAGCAGGCTGAGCAACTGCAGTCGCGGCTGAAGCCACTGAGGTAGGAGACCCGCCAGAATCAGCTTATTCCTCCTATCCCTCAGAGCACGGGGGTTAATGGCTGCACAAATCTGGCAGCCTGAGGTCAAATGTGGTACCCCCAGGCAGAGGACACACTGAGTGTGGCCATCCGCTGGGGATAGCTTATGACCACACTCAGTGCACTTAGAAAAAATGGCCTTTGGGGCCTCGGCCATGATTTTTAAACAATAAAACACACACGCCCACACAAACACCTAAGGGAAAAGAGGGGCCTACTAGGATTTAAACTACGAGGGAACAAGGGAGCAAATCTCAGGGATTTAAACTATAAAATTAAACTAACCACACACACTAAAAACTGAGAGAGATTTCAGGCAAAACACTTACAAATCGCCTGAAACGCTAGGAGCTCAAAAACTCGTGCCTGACAAAGCCGTGGCAAATGGGATCTGGGGATTAGAAGGAGGTAGCAGTGTATTATGGGTAAGGGGGAGGAGCTTAGAGGTTGGATCTCTAGCTTAGAAAGCTGCCGGCTCAGATCCAGTTCAGATCCGATACCCAGAGGTTGGTGACCAAATGAAGTTAACTACTTCAGATATAAAGGTACGAGTCCTTGACCAAGAAGCAGCTGCATAAATATCAATTGACATTCTTGAGGGAAAATCTTGCAAAGTTGCCACAAATCTTGTAGAATGAGCTCTGACAAGCCCTGGCAAGGACATACCTTTTGATGAATAAACAAAAGACATACAGTCTCGCAACCATCTGGCCAGAGTAGGTTTAGTAACTGCTGTGCCTTTCCTAACCTCTGAAAAAGATATAAACAGCTAGTCAACTTTTCTGAAGGATTTTGTCCTGTCCAGATAAAAACTTAATTGCCTATGAACACCCAGAAGATGCAGAGTGTATTCTCCCTTGCTCTAGAAATTGGGGCAGAAAACTGGAAGATGAATGGACTGACTGATATTGTTTTCTGTGGCCACTTTAGGTAAAAGGGATGGGCTGGTCTGTAAGGACACTCTGTCCTTACGGAAGATCAAGTAAGGAGGCTTAAGCAGAGAGGGCTTGGAGCTCGGAAACTTTTTGCTGACGTAATAGCAATTAAAAAGGAGAGAAACTTCACATCTACCCTAGGTGCTGGTTCAAACTGAGGAAGAACCTATGCCTGTAAAACCAAAGCAAGATCCCAAGGGGAGTTGGATCCTTGATTGGGGTACGAAGTAAAATGGTGCTCCTGAGAAAAAACTTGCATAGTCTAGAAGAAGCTAGAGAAGAAGAGTTTTCCCCAATATGGCAATGCAAAGTAAATAGACACACAGTCAATCCAAATAAAAAAAAAAGAAGAAGAATGTAGCCAAGCTACAGTTTTCACTGTGTGATTCCTTAAAACCTTTTGTAAGGGAGGATTATGGGATAAATTCAAATGATCCTTTTAAGGACACCAGGTGTTTCAGCTATATGGTGATTCGAAATGCTCATGACATTAACTTAGTTCTTTTTAGATTGATTAATGGACAAACACAGGCCAATAAAGCCAACCCACTAGCTGTGGACATGCATGTTTCAGTCTTCTTACTACATCATCAGCATAGCATAAGCTGGCTGACTGGCCAACTTTTAGAAACACAGGGTTGCTGTACCCAAGCTGTTGTCCCTAACAATTAAGGTGTCTGCAAAATATCTCATCTAACAACAAAATAATAGAGTAACTAGGGCACAACAGCCAATCCAATTGGAAAAAACAATAAGAAAAACCTAGGCCGAGCTAGAGTTTTCACTGTGTGATTCCTTAAAACTTCTTGTAAAAGAGAATTATGGGATAAATGCAAATGACTGTTTTAAGGACACCAGATGTTTCAGCTATAAAGGGGTCGTTTGCATTTATCCCATAATCTTCTTTTACAACAGGTTTTAAGGAATCATACAGTGAAAACTCTAGCTTGGCTAGGTTTTTCTTGTTTTTTTCCAGTATGAAATGGCTGCCAACTGAACTTTCACCATGCAAGAGCTGGTTCTGTTCTGGAAGAGAAAAGCCAAGAAATCAAAAATCACAGGAACAAGAGCCATAAAAGGATCTATCAGTTTCTGATGACCCCAAATAGAGAATCTTTTCCATTTGCTCTTATATATTTTCCAAAATAGTAGATGCTTTGTGAATGGATATCAGAATCTCTCAGAATGGGGATGAAAGCCTGGAATGCCTAGCCATCAGTGGAACTGGAGAAACCATGTTGTCGATTTTAAACCTTGAAGATTCGGATGAGTCTGTCCCGAGGGCGGGACAATAGGTATGGAAGTGGTTCCAGAGTCCATGGCAGACAAAGCAGATAAGACCAGAGGAGGGTGAACCAAACCTGGCAAAGCCAGAAAAGGGCAATGAGGATGATTTTGCTCTTCAACCAATGAGTTTTCTGAAGGAATTTGGGAATCGGGGGTAATGGTGGAAATGCATAACATAGCATAGACCAGAATGCCAAGCATGGACTAGAACATTTATTTATTTATTTATTTTATTTATTTGCTGTTGGTTAACCAGGATAGTCCATTGGGCCAAGTGAGCCCTTTTTCAATGGAGTCCTGGGGAGAAAAGCTCCATCAAAGATTACATGTTACAGAGATTTACAATTACATATCATACAAGACATAACAAGGTACAGAGGATATAATCAGTAAAGTTAAACAACAAAATATAAAAAATACCAAAATAGAAACAAAATTATATCATAAGAAAACCATTTTTTTTTTTAGAAGGATAAGGAAGTGAGTAGACAGATGAAGAAAGCTTTCAGGATGATAAGTATTACTAAGAAATTGATTACTAGCTGTAATAGAGAAAGTGAGAGGTGGATGACTGTAGAGAGTGGATGATTATGTGGGGTGGGAGCTGGAGCATTCCCATGTGGATGTTAGGTAGGAGTGGAGTGATTTTTTTAAAGGTAGGAAGGCTAGTGATGGTACGAATGGAGGGAGGGAGGGAGTTCCATAGGCGTGCTAGGGAAAAGGAGAGGAGGCTAAAGTTGTCCCTGAGAAGGGATCAAGGCAAAGAATTTGCTGCATTTGTTGTTGGGGTAGTGGCAAAGAGGTTGCAGCTAGGTTGACCCCATTTGAGGAACATCATGTTTGGCACTGACTGGTTTAGAGACCACTCGTAGGCATCAGTACAATTCTGCTGAGCCTGTCTGCTAGAATACTGGACTCCCCCAGAATATGTGTTGTGACTAGAAAGCGGTTGGTACAGCTCACCCATTGCCACACTCTAACTGCTTCTCTACACAGTGGGTAAGAGTTGGTTCCCTCTTGCTTTTTGATGTACCATACTACTACAAAAACAGGTTAGCATAAGTTACAGCTTACTGGTGTGGCTATGGGCACATCAGTAGCGAATACTTATGCTAACCTGGTTCTTCATCAATGGGAAAAGATGTACATCTGTAGTAAGATTAATCCGTTGAATGATAATGTGTGTTTCTATCAGCGCTCTGTGGACGATTGTTTTCTGATCTGGAAAGGGTCCTCCTCTCAGTTACTTGAATACATAAATTATCTGAATAGTATTACAGCTTTTCTAAAATTTAAAATAGATTATTCAGATAAGATGGCAACTTTCTTGGATGTTAATATACAATTAAGAGAAGGAATACTTCATACTAGTATTCACAGAAAGGAGGTATATGCGGGCAGATACATACATAATACTAGTATGCATGCCCCACATGTATTTAAAGGAATAGTAACATTCCAATTTAATAGAGCTAGTAGATTAAACACTGATGAGACATCTTTTATTCTGCAGCATGATGAGATGTTGCTAGAGTTTGTGAATAGCGGATATGATCCTGGATTATTATCATACTTGAAATCTAATACTATAGCTGATAGATGTACAAAACGTAAACCTATTTTCTTAATGAATGAGTCAACTACGTCCTCGGATAGGAATGTACCGAAGGATTCTAGACTTAGCTATGTCACTACCTATAATATTAGGACACATCAAGTCAAACAAATTATTGAAAAAAACTGGGTTGTTTTGATGGCATCACCAGATGTTAGAGCTGTGTTAGATGATAGGCCCTATTTCTCCTATAGAAATATGAGAACTTTAAAAAGTAAATTATATTACAAGGATTTTAATGGAGGCCCCAAACGTCCATTATCCTCGAGATATGGTACTTATTGTTGCATGAATTGCACTTGTTGTACTAACATCATGAGTACTAATAGTGACATATTTATTCATCCGGTAACTGGTAAAACCTATACATTTTATATAACAGCTGCATGTGCTAGTGTTAATGTGATATATTTGGCAACATGCCTGGCATGTTCCTCCTTTTATGTGGGGAAAACGACTAAAAAATTAAAGGAGCGAGTTATTGAACATAAATCTGCAACCCCCAGCCCCAATTAGGGAAACCATCGTAAAAAACTTCTCAAAAGCCAACTTCACACTTCTTAAGACAGAAGTGACAAATTTCATGACACCCATGCAGACGGACAATAGAGGTATGACTGCTGAATCCTACACAAATGCACTTTATAAGCACTCACACGAGTGCATGGATCATGCTATCCCTAACAGAACCAAGATGTTATCCTCCAAAAAAAGGAAGCCAATCTGGTGGTCCTCTGCCATTAACAAACTCTACAACAGAAAAAAGAAACTGTTGCAAAAAAGAGTAAAATCCCATGACTGGAGGAACTCCCTGGTCAACCTCAGTAAGAAGCTGAGATCCCTCATAAAATCCTCCAAAGCTAGTTATGAAAACAAAATTGCCATTGACTCTAAAGACAACCACAAAGCATTCTATAGCTATGTCACGAATCTAAATGGGAACACTCAGATCTGCTCTGAGTTGCAGCATAATGGCACTAAATATACAGAACCAACTGATATTGCCAACATCCTAGCAGATAGGTTCAGTGCTAACTTTACCCCCCTCTCACCCCCTAAAGGGCCTATAATCACGGCTGTACAGGTAAAAAACACACTCTCCAAAGCCAAGAACACAGCATCCATGGGACCTGACAATATCCCAGGCTGCGTTCTACATGAACTACAGAATGAACTGGCACCCTACCCAAGTACCATGTTCAATCATAGCCTCACCTCAGGCTTTGTACCCACTGAATGGCGCACAGCGACAGTTATCCCACTCCACAAAGGGGGAGCCACGACGGACCCCGGGAACTACCGCCCCATTAGCCTGACGAGCCTGGTCTGCAAGGCCATGGAACGTATCATCGTGGAACTCATAAACAAAGACATTGGTAATCTCCAAACTCTGGACCCTACTCAGTTTGGATTTGTAAAAGGCAGATCATGTCTCCTAAACCTGAATGACTTCTTTGAAGCAGTCACCAAAGCCATAGATAAGGGTAAAATGGTTCACACAGCTTATCTAGATCTCGCCAAGGCTTTCGACATCATCCCCCACTCTGGAATTATAGATAAGCTCACTAAACTAGGTATAAATCCCTATGTCACAAGATGGGTTGCCAACTGACTCACGGACAGAACCCACACTGTGAAAGTAGCGGATTCCAAATCTGACATCAGACCAGTGACAAGTGGAGTACCACAGGGTTCAGTCCTGGGTCCTCTCCTGTTTGGTATCTACTTCTCTGAAGTGCAGGCCAACACAGAAGGTCTTTGGCTAACAAAGTTTGCAGATGACTGCAAACTAGGAGCCATAATCGAAATTCCTAATGATGTGGATAAACTACAAAAGGGCCTCACTGAGACAGATACCTGGTGTCAAAGCCATGGCCTGAAGCTCAGTGCCAAAAAGTGTACTGACATCCCCTTTGGTAAAAACTCTGTACCCATAAACTACCACATAGCTGGTAGTCTACTTAATGCTGAAAATGTGATAAGAGACCTTGGGATACAGGTGGACAGTAGTCTCTCCTTTGATAATCACATCACCACAGTGGTCAGGAAATCCTTCTACGTGGCTCATCTCATCACAAAAGGATTCTCATCCAGAAAAAAAGAGGTCATTGTTCCCCTCTACTCATCACTCATTAGACCCATTATAGAGTACAACGCCCCTTTTGGTATGTACCTCACAAGACATCTACAACAACTGGAAAGACCACAGAAATACCTCACAAAGAGGATTACTGGCCTGAAACAGATGCCCTATGCAGACCGTCTCAAAAAACTACAGCGTTACTCCATCGCATATCGCCTACTCAGGGGCGATCTCTGCCTAACATACAAAGCTATGTCAAACCCAGAGCTGTTGGACATGCTCCACTTAAAGAAATCCCAATCCCTCCGAGCTACACGCTCTAGGGACCTTAACCTTGTCACCACAATAAACAGAACATGCTGGAGGGATAGATTCCTGTCCCAGAGACTTCCCATACTCTGGAACAGACTACCTATCTATGTCAAAGAGAGCTCCTCATTAGCACTCTTCAAGAAAAATCTTGATGATTGGATGGGAAATGGGAAATTCACCCCGGAGATCACTTCTGTGGCTCTGCTCGACAGGGGCACAGGAAAATAATTTTCTTGGGTGGCGAAAGCCAGGGTACATTTTTTGGCTAGGCTTGTATGGGCCCTAGGACCGATAGCCTAGTACCTACCTATGAACCTATGAGATCAGGAGAGCAAATGACAGAAATGCTTTATTTAAGCATATAAACACGCTTGGCTCTGAACATAAATTCAAATTTAGGGTCATGGATATGCTGTATACATCTCTGAGAGGTGGTGATATCAACAACCTCTTGGAAATTAAGGAATATGAATGGATATTAAGATTAGCAGCTGACCATTCACCTGGTATAAATTCTGCTATTACATTAAACCTATTTTACTTAAACTACAACGGACAAAGTTATGTTGTTGATTATTGTTCATATGTTTATTTAATGATTCTATTTGTTATTAGATATGTTCTAAGATGTATTAATATATTATTTTCTTATTATGTTGCAATTTTATGTGTCACATGACAATTGGGCTGCATGTCATGTGATATTTATGACTCCTATTTAAACCCATGTGTTTTTTGAATTTTTGTATTAGTACTGAAGAAGGGTGGTAACCCAAAAGCTTTGCTATCATTTATAAAGGTGTTTTTTCCAACAACTGTGGTTTTATTGAATTAGTAGATGCCTGGTTGAAGTGGTTAGGAGTCAATTGTCGAGATAAGGAAACACATGGCATCCCTACAGTCTGAGATGAGCTGCCACTACTGCCATGCATTTGGTGAACACTCTGGGGGCTATGGTGAAACCAAACTGAAGCATTCGAAATTGGCAATGACTGGCTCCCAGCCTGGAATGAAGACATCGTCTGGAGAACCTCTTCATTTTGATATGGTAGTCTGCATCCTTCAGGTCTATTCAGAACATCCATTCATCCATCTTCAGAAAAGATATGATGGATTGGATGGTGACCATCCTGAATTTCGAGTTTTTTACTGATTTGCTCAGAGATGTTAGATCCAAAATTGGCATTAAGTCCCCCACATTCTTTGGTACTAAAAAGAACCTTGCGTAGATGCACAATCTGACTTGGTCGGGAGGGACCTCCTGGATGACTCTTTTTTGGAGAAGTTTTGAAATTTCTAACACTACTGCCTCCCTTCTGACTGGGTGGCACATCTGGGAGGTAAGTTTTTGGCATGGGAAGATTTAAAAAGGGAATGGAGTATCCTCTGGATATGATCCTTTGCACACATTGATTGTTTGTGGTGGCTATCCAGGCTTCTGAGTGCAAGGATAAGCGTCCCTTGACTGCCTTCAGAGAAGGGCAGTCTGACAACCCTTCAAGAGCACTGAAAGGGTCTGTCCAAGGAGGAATGCCAAGAAGCTAGATTCTGTGGACCCCTTCTGCCCCTGGGGTGGCATTTGCCATTGTAACTGCCCCCACCCCACCTCTGGGGGAAAAGCCTCCATCAGATTCCTGAAAAGGACCTTGAGATTTCCTGAACCACAGTTTTTCTTCCTCCATGCTGACTCCTGGAGAAGGATCTTTGTGGAGTAGAAAAACGGATTCCAATGGCAGACGAGATCTTTTCATCTTTCTCACTGCGGGAGAGTATATCATGAACTGTGGGGCCAAACAGAGATGAACCATCAAAAGGTGCATTGACAAATGACACCTTGAAAGGTTCCGCAAAGTCACACAGCCACATCCAGGCATGGGGCTTAATAGCAATGCCAGAACTAGTGGCCGTAGAGGTGCCTTCAGCCATGTGGGCAGTCACCATCATAGACAAATTACATATTGATTGAAGAGTGGCCATTCTGGAGGAAAAGGTCTCGTGTTCCGCTTCAGACATGGAGTCAGGGACTGAGCTAGAGAGTTCCTTGATCAAGTCTCTCTGTAGCCTGGTAAAACGGGAGAAGTAGTTCAGTGCTCATAAAACCAACTTGGATGAAGCATAAACCCTCTTACCAAACCTGTCCAAGGCCCTAGACTCCCTGTTAGGGAGATGGACAGTGGAGATTTTCTGAGCCAGCTCCTTCTTGGTGGCTGCTGCAATAACAATGCATCTACTGTGATCCCCTTAGTCCAGTGTGATTAGTCTAAGGGTGTACTTAATATCTTATCAGCCTGCTATGGTATGGCAACTAATGGATCCAGATCCTTCCATGCCTTGGTGGAAACTAACTCAATAAGAGGATCTGCCGGGGTGGGACACCCAGGATGTAGACAGGCCAGTGACGAAGGCCTCCAAGAGCAATGACTCCTCAGGGTTAGGACTTTGGGAGGATCATCCACCCTTTTGATGGAGGATCTCTAGGATGTCCACAAAGAAAACATCATTGGGTGGATACCTAGGGGAACCTTCTCCTTTCTCAATGTCAGTGTCCATAGTGATAAGATTCCTGTGGGGAATCCAGGCGTCTCCTTTTGCAACTCTTCTTCAGGGTGGGCCTCCTCGGTGGGGTTTTCCGGGAAGGTATCAGAAGAAAAAAGTGGTCCCACTATGGGAAAAGGTTGGGGGTCTTTGCAGCACTGGCTGGCACTGAAAGAAGATGAGAGGACTCAATGACAGATTCCATGTGGGTGAGGATCAGATCCAATGGTGGGAGAACCAGGAATCCCCTAGGATGGGCAAGGACCCTCTCCATCACCTTGATTGCAGGTGGACTATGAGGATCCGACAGTCATCCCTCGGTAGCCAAAGGCATTGGAGCAGATTCCTCCTGAACCCCGTACCCCTCCACTCCAAGGAGGGAGTCGGAGCCAAGCTATCGAATGCTGAGGCTCCAAGGGAAAGCAACAGCTCTGAAAACCTCTGAGTCAAAGTCAACCCCTGGACCCAACGTCTAAGTTTCAACTCCGAGATGCAATGGGCCCTGAAGCTGTCAAAGCTGTGTGTGTCAGGGAAACCATTGGACTTGAAATGGCAACCACCATCGGATCTGACGTCTTAGTTCCTGGGACCATCGGCTCAGACAACTCCAAAGCAGGAAGTTGGGTCAGAGAAGGAGCCACGGGATGAAAAGGGGAATATGTCTGCTCACGGATTCAGGAAGGGGTGGAGGTGGCATAACCCCCATCTGAATCTGTGTCTTGAGAAAATATTTCCTCAATCTGTCCACCTCATGCTCAGACAAGCTACGGGGATACCTCATGGAGGAGGAGAGAGAAGGTGGTATGGACACTGGCTTGGGGGAGGCCTTCTAGGAGACAGTAGGATCATGGGCAGCCGAGGGAGAGGAAACCACAATTATCGGATCCGATTACTTTGGATCCAATGGTTTTGGAGGCGGCTCCAAGGAGGAATGCTCAGGGGAACACTTCCTGTGTTCCCTGACCTCCTTAGGTTTTCTAAAAGAAGTTTAAGCCCCTGAAGTGGAAGATGCTGAAAAAGTGGAAGGAGGAAGCAAACCCTTCAATACCAGCTTGTTACAATGGTCCACTAGCACATGCGGATTAAACTCCCCTCATATTTCACAGGAGTGGTCTAGGTGCACTGGGCCTAGACAGTAAACACACTCCCTGTGGACATCAGACAAGGGAATCTTGTGCTCACAGGAAGTCCATTTTTAAACCCCAAAGGTTTATCGGGTTTCTCAGCCATGATAAACCCGACTGAAGAGAAGGGGAAGCAATGAAGACAACTGAAAGGGAAAAGGATAGAGAGACTGACCAGTATGGAAGAAAACTGTAAGAACTAGATAAACCTACCAAACTACAAGAGGAAACTTTATATAAAATATATAAAAGAACTGAAAAGAAGGTGGGAGGACAGGAAGGAAGTGTGACCAAAAGGAATGGCTGAAAGCCGACTTATAGCAATTCTTGAATTGAAACGAGCAGGAGCAACGAAATCCCAATGCTTCTCAGAGCATGGCAAACAAGAACTGAGGTATTCTGGGGGAAGGAGGCATTATGGGATGGACAGGAGCAGCTTGAGCTTTGAATCTTTATCTTAGAAAGCGGCCGAATCCAATCAGAGACCCACAGGTCAAGGAACAAATGAAAATGACATCTGATCCAGATATAGTAGCTCATGAAAAGAAGACAAAAGTTGCATTGATCACTGAAATTGCTACACCCATTAACTACAGTATCTTACATACAGAAAGACACAAAGTCATAAGACACCAGGATTTGCAGTCAGAAATGAAAGCATTGTGGAAGAAAGACACCTAGACAGTTCCAGTAGTAGGTGGAGGAGCAACGGCTCTTATATAAAATAATTTATAATCATACTTATAAATCTTACAGATTCATGTAACCCCTTACGAACTGCAGGAGTCATTACAGGTGCTACGAAGAGCACTTCTGGCTAACACTAAAGACTGAAACAATACTAATTTCATGAACTTTAACCACACTTTGCCATCATGGTATTAGAAACCCAAAAGACTGGGAGAAATTAAAAAAAAGACATATGAAGATTTTTTTTATGTCTATTACATAATCAATGAGCTTTTTATTATCAGGTGTGAGATTCTCATCTTCCTCATGGGTCTGAAAGCCCCAAGAGCCTGGATCACCACCATTTCTTTTAATAACATGCCTCTTTCCTTGACTGTTGCCTCAAGTTCCTGGAACTCAAGCCTTCCTGTGTGGGTTTCCTGATGCATCTGAGGCTTTGATGGTCAGTGTTTGACTGGCAGGGGTCTATGTGAAAGGAACATCAACATATTTTCACACTTGCTGTGTCCACCATTCAAATTACTTACTGATGCATGGCAGAATAAGGACAATCTAGAGATTAACAGTGTTGATGCAATATGTTCTTTGATATACCACTGGTGCTTTGTAACATGCAGTCCTGCTAGGGATACAATGGGAATGGTAAAGTCCATGATCTCCTACAATGCTTAAACATTCCCAGAAATGGGCTTCTTGAAAATGCTTCTGGTTGGTGAAGTAAATGAGGGTCCCAGGAATATCATTATTTTAAAAGGCATAACATCTGACTTGAGAAAACTGAAGGGGAGGCCCATGGTCTGGAAATACTGCAAGATTAACTGCAAGGCTCTCTATACCCCCCTTCTGGGAATGGGTCTAAATCAAGCAGTCTACACAGATATGGGTAAATGTGAATAAATACTCTTGTTTATGCAGTACTCCCTCAATTTAAGTGAGCATTACCCTGAAAGCAGAGGACAAGCTAAACGACAAAAAGTAAACTACTAGAGTGCACCCTCAACCTCGAGCCTCAGGAAACTATTTGGTCCCTGTGAATGAAGTTATACAGACAGGCATTTTTTTTTTCATTTTTGTTTTTGCTCCAGCTTTATCACCATCTTCAATTGTTGGTTTTCCCCTATTGTTCTCCCAAAGTCACAGCAATGATGGGTACCATGCGAGTCTTCACCAGGTGCCTGTTCTTCCAGATAAGAACAACTTCAGCAGCTACACTGTCCTGAATCCTTCCCCTGTTACCAGAAAGTGGAATGAGAAAGCCAAGATCATCACACGGTGGCCAACTTGGAACTTTTCCTATCCCTACATACATCACATGCTTATGTGTTTTTACATGGCTGGGGCAGAAAATGAGATGTGCTCCTTGAGGATGCATCATCCTTAGGCCCCAAAGGCAGCCTTGCTTTATTTGGCTGCCCCTCCCTGATCATTCCAGCTCTAGTCCTCCAAGGCTGATGGGTGATGCGCTTCAACAGCATGCTCCCTCCCTCCCCAGCCTGGAACACCTACGCTCACTAACTTGGGTCTCCTGGGTCATAGGCATGTACTGCAGTTTAAACATCCTCTACATCCCAAGGTGACCATAAATATCCGTGGGAAGAGATGTACACGAGTCTGCATGGTTAGCATGCTAAATTCTGGAACCAGAGTACCAAAACAGTTTTAAAGAGAACTCTGTGCCTTGTTTATTTCTTGAGGCACTTTCTATGACTACGTGTAATAATACCTTCCCTGTCAAGGGTGGTACAAGGTATCACTGCTCCTTTGGAACAAGTGGGATTCATGTACATTTTGAATTTGATAGAAATTGCAACCTATAATCCTGTGCTACAATGGAAGAACCCATTAGTCCTGTGTAATGACCATCTAATGGGCTGAGAACTAAGTCAGCTGGACTCTCTATAACTTAGTTTTGTCTATCCAGGGACGTGGGAAAGGTTTTTAAGGGCTAAGGTGGGATTTTTGGGAAGGGATGGGCAAAGAATAGTCATGACTGCTCCCTGTTTGTGTTAAATGTGTAACAGTAAAAAAAAGTGCTCCTCAAGGGAGTACTTGTCTACCAACTCTAGAACAGCCGGAGCAAGAAAAAATGAAAAACAATATAGGTGAATGTCTGCTTCACGCTGGAAGCATACTAACTCTGCAGGAATGCAAACATCTTTCTAACTGGGTGGAAAGGTGTTGTGTTCAGGAAATTTGGCCTTATGTTGCTTCATCCATATGACGGCCATTTTTTTTATAAAATGATGCCACCCTAAAAGCATCACGTGGAAATGTAACTACGGCCAGACATTTTTTTAATGTTCACCACAAAAATGCATGCCAATAAAACAGAAGCTCAAACATCAGGAACTTAATACTGTATAAGCAGAAAGTTGGTCTTTTCTTTTTTTAACAGTAAAATTTAAAACGAGTGTGGTCTGGTCAGTATGTGACCATGTACTTCTCAGAAGAGTCTCTGTACTTTTTGAAGTAATTTACAGTGACTCACTCAAGTGATTTAAGTGCAAATCACACTAAAACATACATTCATTTCCATTTCACTGCAAGAAAGCCTATGCAATAACGCAATCCTTTCCATGCGAAATTAAAGTTTTTTTTTCCTATTGATTTCTCTGCTTGACATGCTTCCATTAATTGTTGTTCAGTGCAACAATAGCTCTATTTGTAGCACCCCTGGGTCTGTACAAACCTGCTTACAACTTCATTTCTGAACAAGAAAAGAAAGTAAGAGAGCTCATCAGGGGTTTAGAGGCCTAGGAATGAGGTAAGGTCACAGCTAGGAAGACAAAATCAATTCCCTCCACAGTCTGTGGTCATCAGAACAAAAGCCTCGCCCCTTGACACAAGGGAAGCCTCAAGGTTGTCAATAAACATGTCTTTTGAGCTATGTACACTTTCTCTCTTACGTGTGTGTGCATGCACATAGTCCCAATATTAAAAAGGAAAAAGAGGAACTTTCAAAGCAGCTTTACAGTGGTGAATGAAGGGAATGTGTTTTAATGAACACTTGTAACAATATTCCAACTAGGGTACTGTTACACGATAAGTATATACCATTAAAACTTCCTACTGATACTACAATTTAACATGTAACCTCTATCTCATGAAAATATTGGCTGCATTACATTTTTGGAAGAATGCTCAGGCCTAGCCTCCATAACCTTTTTCACCTGTCTATTTCATGAGCTATCACTTTCTGTGTGAACCAATACAGTTCTCAGAGTAAATTATGTTTATTCAAGGGATTTCCCTAGAGCTGCTGTTCACTTACATTGGAAATCCTGCACACAGCAGTTTTATGAGAAAGAAACAATGGGTACCAAGTTACAGGCTATGCATCTTATACACTTTCCATGCACAACATGAGCAGCATGTTCACTACAATGCCTGCTAACGTTTCATCTTACCTAGCAAAAACTCACTGCTGACTTCAGCAAATATGAGCAGCATGAAATTAGTTTCCTTATTTGAGTTTCAAAAGATGTTCTTTTTCAACAAAGAAATATTTAAAATAAGAACACCCTCTACAGACAACCTTTTTTTTGCTACACAACAACATGCTTGTGCTTGTCATGAGAGTACTGTGGAGTCAAGCCAGAGATGACTTAGAGAGAAGACCTGTTACTCATTTTAGAAATCTCCTTTTTATGGCAGAAATATTAGGAGGGG
Source organism: Protopterus annectens (assembly GCF_019279795.1). Lineage (NCBI taxonomy): Eukaryota > Metazoa > Chordata > Ceratodontiformes > Protopteridae > Protopterus > Protopterus annectens. Next base: position 1,275,599,592 of record NC_056732.1, on the reverse strand, counting down.
GTCAAATAATTAATCAAATAATAATACAGAAGTACAATGTAAAATAGTGCAAAACCATGCAGTGAAAAACCAACACAAGAGGCGGGGGGGGGGGGTCTTGATCAAGATCTCATTTAACAGAGAAAGAAAATGGAACACACAATATGATAGCAGTTACATTACTGTAATACACAAACGTATACAAACCAAGATTAACTTGCAAGAAAGAGCTTGTACTTAAAAATCAAGTAGTACTGAAAAGAAAGGGGAAACTCAATAAGCTGTGTACACATTAGTGATACACAGTTAGAAACCTATGCTGAATTAAGGCTTACCCTGGGGGACATCCATCACAAGCACAGTTACTATAAGATATATGAAGTGTTTTAAATCAATGTTTGAAAGTGCACAGCACATGTTTAAGGACAAACCTTGACAGACTACTTTAGAGAGAGGGACATGTGAAGTTAAGTACTACTCAGCCAATTTTCCAGGACCTGATCTACTACTCCTCAGTACTTTATCTTGCAATTCAGCTGTCATGGTCAATTTTAACTTGTTTGAGGACCATCATTCACACAAAGCAAATGTAACAGTGAGAACTTCTCAATCTGTGCTATTAGGTTCATAGAGTAGTACTAGGGTAACTGCCCTTGTGGGCCATTTTAAGCCTAGTCAATTACCCCATGTGAGAATCAAACCCTGGACCTTGGGTTTATAAGGTAAACACCTTAACCTCTTACAATACTGATCTTTGGAGCTTTTCTTCCAGGGCCATCACTGAAAAGGGGGTTCTGCCCAGAAGGATTATTCAAGTTAACAAATGCAAATATACAATACATAAATAAAATAAACTTCAACCCTAAGTACTTTCAGTCTGTTACTGGATGACATAAAGGGCTACTCTCCACGGTTCAAGCCAGGTGAACAAGGAATCAATCTGATGAAGCAGGAGAAAGGTGGAGCAAATAATCCAAGATGTATGTCCTTCAGAATGTAGGGCAGGGGATATTCCTCTCCCAGGCCTCAGGTTTCTCCTTAGAAGTCAGTTAGAGAACAGAAACCATCCCCTCCTAGAGAAATCAGACAGACCACTGTCATATAGATTTGCCTCTAGGAAATAATAGCCTCAGCCAATTCTCCAATAATAAATTGCAGGTGAAACTCTAACCTACCCATTAAGCATCAAAGGGGACCCTTCCACTGAACCTGCAAGATACCTTCTTCCACCATACTTCTCCAGAATTGGAATTGCTCACGAAAAATCAAAAGGACATCTGAACTCTAGGAATGTTTACAACTACAGCAAGAATGAAGATTTGATGTGTGAGACTGGCAAAAAATGTAGCTGAAACATAGCACTATAACGTGTGCTTTCATGGGTGTAGAACCATCCTCAAATGTGGTAAGTTTGAGGAAATAGTTACAGAATGTGGACTTGTGGAAAAAATAAACACAAACCACAGTATCCAGCAAGGAGGATCCTCTAGGGTTTCAGCAACTACATGGTGAAGATAAACAACTCAAACTACACCACACTGAAACCATTACCGAAAGACTCCCATGAGAATGCATGCAAATACTTGCACAAAAACACACATGCATACACCAAAAACACATGAGCATCATGTCAGAAGAGTAGTCAAAAGACCCCCCCCCCTTGCTTACACATCTGATACTGTCAAAAGTTGACTAAGCAATTTCATTTTATTAGACATGGAACACTGACTGTATGAAGAACCAGGATTCAGAAGACTGACTGGTCCTTCCATGCAGGTGAGTTACTACTGATGAGGTGTACGGTGTACCATACGCACAGACTGCACTGTATGTTGTAAAAAGTACTTTAGTATTTCATACATTGCCAGAAACATTCTCCCTTCCTAAAGATAGATATAACTATACTGATATCTACCTGCACACACATCTGATCCAGTGTTTTCCCAAGGCACTTTGCAGCAAACCTTCCTTCTGTATTTTTCAGAGGTGGTACATTTCATCCAACGTTTCCTCATTGCTGAGTTTGTTCAGCACATAATAGACTTGGTAGAGGGGGAATGTCTGCTGCATGTTGCTTCTACTGTTGCTGGCCAGTAGCAGTCTTATGTCCTAGAGATGATTAACCATTCCACCTTGTGTGTACTGGAAAAGACCAGTCTGGCATTTGGCTGCAGTGTACATTTGCCACCTCTGTGGCTGCTGCCCTAGCTGACCTGGCTGCAATAGTGAGTGCTATTCGAAAACTGCACTGATAAGGAGACATTGTTCTATCAGCATGATGATGACATGGGACCTGATGCAGCATCTTCCTGAGTTCAAGGTAAAATGTGTCATCAGTGGGACAGCAAGAAAGTGCTAGACCACTCAGTCAGCCACAGATTCACACTTTCCATGGTGGCATCCATGTTCACCTTGGTGTTTATTAAGTAGATGCTCACATGATCACAAGCATCACTCTGCTTTGAGTCACCTTGTAGATACAACAGTGCACAGAGTATATTTTATATATACCTAAGTGCCTCAAGAATTGGGAATGATGTCAGAAAAGAGCATCTTCATCATACAGCATGTGCTCTGCACAGAATATCCAGTATTGTTACTGTAACTCAAGTCATATATATATTCGTCACCACATCTGCCTGTATGGGAAAAGCATTTTGAGGTATGGTACTCAGCCTTGGGTGCCTGATGTGGAGGTTGTAGGGGTCTACGGCGGATGACGAAACTTTCCAAGTTAGTCGATCTGCTGCACCTGAAGACAGGCCCTAGAATTGGTTGTTGAAATATTAGCACCAAGATCTGGACAGCCTTCAGATTTGTGTTTATGTCTTGGGTACACAATCATGAATTGTGTAGTGGCACTACAATACATACCTCCCAACAAAGAGACAGTAATCAGGATTTTGTTGTTAGTCCTCCCTGGCCATCTTCCAGTGAGACAATATCTGGTTTAGTGGTTAAGTGTTTGCACAAAATCATGTCAGTCAACTGCTCAAATACTAATGCACAGAAAGTACAAGTCCTGAGTATCTATCTTCCCTTAGACACTTCAGCATTTCTAAAACCATTAAGCATGGAGTCCTTTCAGGATGCTTTGTAGTCCATCACCACTATTAAGAATATTCCTGAACTCTGGAAAAATATATTACATACACTGAAAACACAGTGGTCACAGGTAAAAGTAACAATCTTCACTGACCATGGTGACATGTCAAATCTATTGGCTGATAAATCATCTCCCACTACCCCCTGTGAAATCCCTTATAATGTACCCCCACACCCAAATATCCACAGGCAGCAGGTCCTAGAGGTGCTTGCAAAGGTCAAAAACACTGCTTCAACAGTCTCCAACAATATCCTTGGTTGTCTCCTAAATAGCCTAAAACATAACCTAGCAGTACCACTTGAGGCGCTCTCAACTACTACCTCAAAACAGGTTACGAGCCAGGTGAATGGAGGGCCACAACAGTCATCCTTCTCCATAAGGGTGGACAATCAACTGTCCCTGTGAACTACTGACCCATCAGTCTGACAAGTCTAACATTCAATGTTATGGAACAAATAACCAAGGAAATGATCAACAAGAACACTGGCAACCTACAAACATTGGACCCATCCCAGTTTGGCTTTAAATGAAGGTCTTGCCACCTTAACCTGGTAGACTTCTTCAAAAGGGACACCATGGCTATAGATTATGGGGAAACAGTACATAACGCCTATCTTGACCTAGCCAAGGCATTCAATACAATATCCCAATCAGGTATTGTTGACAAAGTGTCAGAACTAGGCAGAAAACCTGACATGACTCGCTGGAATGCCAGCTGCCTCACAGATAGAACCCAAAAAGTAAGGATCGGTGAGACCACCTCCACCAAGAGACTGGTCATCAACGGAGTATTCCAGGGCTCTGTGTTGGGCATGCTTCTCTCTGCCATCTACTTCTTGAAAGACTGTAAATCGGAAGCTATCATATATTTCCCCCATGACACTAACATCCTAAAAGGGAGTCTAACACAAATGACTAGTGAGAAAGCCACAGATTAAAATTCAATGCAAAGAAATGCATTATAGTGCCCTTTGGGAAATCACCCACCCAAGCTAATTACTTCATCAATAAAACACCCCCAAGACTTGACCTGATACTTAGGGATCTGGGAACATATGCAGACAGTAATCTGGTGTTTGACCAACACTTAGCCAAGAAAGCAAGAAAATCATTCTATATCACCCACATCATAAGCAGGGGTATGGCATCCAGGTCCAAGTAAGTTATAGTACCACTTTACTCAGCCCTTATCAGACCAGTCATTGAGTACAGTGCCCCCTCTGACACACATCTAACTAGGCACTTGCAACAGGAATGCCCTCAAAGGTCTCTCACCAGGAGAATCCAAGGTATGAATATCCTATACTACACAGATCACCTTAAGGTCCTATTCTTTGTACTCAGTCTCCTACATGTTACTGAGAGGTGATCTATGCCTAGCATGTAAGGCATCCTCAAATCCAGTTCTAATGGATCTCTTGCACATCTGCAAGACAAACATCCATACAAATACTAGATCCAAAGACCTGAACTTGGCCTATGACATAAACAGAACCTGCTGGAGGGACCAAAACATCTCTCAAAGGATTCCCATGCTATGGAATAAGTTCCCCATCTACCTGAAGCAGATTTCATCGCTGATCCTGTTCAAAAGGGACTTTGATCACTGGATGGAAAATCGCTTCAGCCCCCCCCCCAAAAAAAAATCTGCCACCTATGTCTCTGATAGACAGACATCATCAGTACGTAAATTAATCCCCAACTAACACACACACACACCCCTTAGCTACCTCTTTACTAACATACCCCCACCATATTAACATCCAAGGAATTCTGGGAGAAAACTGTTGGGTTACAGAGCAAGGCTTGTAAAACCTATGAACTTATAAGAAGCAATATAAAACTGGTAGCTCAGAAACAGTCTACACTCAGTCTGTTAATGAAGGAATGGGTCTCTAGCATAACACCACAAATATACACAAGACACACACATAAACATGCCTAATATTCTTTACTTCTGTTAAAAATAAGCACAAAAGAAAGACCTTAAACTCAGTAGGCACTTTATCCCAGACATGAAACTCGTAACTTCACTCTACTTTCCTTCACCCCATCATGGTTTACTTACCTCCATTCATCAATTTAAATGCATGTGAAAAAGAAAAAAAAAAACTGACTGAACATGCAGTTCATCAGTATGCTCTGTGCACAGTGACACACTAGTTTCTACTTCCTTAACAATGTTCACATTAATAAGCACTGCAAATTGTATTACTCCAGATAACTCTACACCAGTGTGTAACCAGCCATTCCTCAATATCTCCTACAAATTATCGCAATAGTGAAACAAGTCATCACTAGCTGCTATTTTAATCACTTTAAATGCCTTTTACAAGCTTATAAACCTCAGGAAGCTCCCCTGCTGCTGTTAACAATGCTCAGTGATACAACACACATTAGTCCCATTATTTTTTGATCCAGCATCCATTTCTACTCATCCAAGCTGTCCTTCACTGAGCCTTTAAAATGTTAATTTTTCTTTTATCCCTTTCAAAAAGGATCAGGAAATTAGCTCAATATTTGCAGATTACTATTATAATAATTAAGCACTGAGGTTTGTGATTTCACTGCATTTCCTGGATGGTGTTCTACTGCATCTACCACTTTATTAACACAAAACTGTGAAAAAGTCATTTCACTCAATTTTACTGCCTGTATGTAAAGCTCAGTATGGTAGAAGCACTGTATTCATGACTAACTAAAGGTGTAAACAATTCAAAAGTATGACACCATTTACATCTTCTCAAACTCAAAATATTCTCTCTCTCAGCTTTTGTTTTACCAAAAATTAGACACAATGTGTGCCAGGCAAAGGCAGATTATAGCAGAGGTGATAGGGGTGGCTACTGGAGGCCCACAGTTCCAATGGGGCACACAGCCAGTGCAGGAGCAGGATGTTGCAACTGGTCATGCTGTGACACATTTTCTTTTATTTTTTCCCCCTTAAGTACAGACATGCCATATTTCTTTACTTAAAAATAAAATAAATAAACCAGTGGGAACATCCCGCAACACCCTATGGAGAGAGACCTGTGCACTTGACTAATTATTGTGCTGGCTTTCTGTTCCTATTGCATCCCATGAGTCATGGGACAGCATCGGCAAGGAACTGAAAGCTTGCAAAATTTAAAGGAAAGGTTGCAGTGCTAAACAGCAACAGTTGTGTTAGTGTGGGTTATTTTTTTTTTTAATTCATGACAGGCAATCAGCAATTATATTAGTTTGGAGCACACTTTTCCCTCCAACCCCTCAGGCAGTGTGACAGTTGAAATGCCTCCTATTTGTCTTTAGTCATACACATTTAACTACCCTCTACAGTGCACAAGTACCAGTATGTGTCTTGGTCCTTCTATTTTGGGTTTTGTTGTTAATGATGTGACACTGCTGTCACTGATGGCACCATTCAGTATTTCACTGCACCCGTAAAACAAATTCATGATTCTGGTGTGTTACACAGAAACAAAGAGAAGCAAACATGTCTTACTGTCATTTTATGATTAAGAGAAACTGTTAAAATGTACGGCACTGAATTATGAGGTAGGGTTACAAGATTCTTCTGACACAGGATTTTTTTATGTTAGAAATGCTGGTACACAGATGCACCAATTCTATAACTTTTGTGAGTAAACTGAAAACTTTGTTTAGATGTAACATTTTGTTACCAACCTGACAGCCCTGCAACACTACCACAATACACAGCCGCATGGCAACAAAAACAGCACAGCTAACTTAAACTCTAACAAGTAAACATTTACAAGAGCTAAATCCAATATTCACTGTCACCCAGTAATGTTTATTTGCTAAGATTACTTTAAACCGAATGTTATGTCTATGTATATTTATTTAATTCACATATTACCTTTATTTATGCTTAACTAAACAGCATAATAATCTGTAGTACTTTTTGTGTACTCCGATTAAAACATTTATTGTAAACTTTTGTAGGGGCTAGCAAGCAATTGTATACTTGTATAAAATGTTGTGTGGCTGTTACTTTTATATAGCTTTGTTTTTTTACTGTTGAAATTGTGCACAAATTATTCTTGACGCTCAGCAAGATGTGGCTGTGCTATGGGGGCTGGCAAGCAACCATGTGTTTATGTAAAACTGTTTAAAATACTTTGCATGTTTATAGGTTCATAGGTTGGTACTGGGCTATCTGCCCGAAGGCATATATTAGCCCAGCCACGTTGTGCGGTATTCACCGCCCCTTTAGTAGTTCCCTAGACCCTTGTAGTAGCAGTTAGTACCCTTGGCCCCTATCTAGTAGTGCGGTTGGTGTGATCCCCGGTGTGAACTTTATGTTACCCATCCACTCATCAAGGTTCCTCTTGAAGAGTGATAGTGAGGGGCTCTGTCGTATGTAGATCAGGACCCTGTTCCATAGTAAAGGAAGTCTCTGCGAAGGGAATCTATCCCTCCAGCATGTTCTATTCATTGTTGTATTGAGGTTTATATCCCTAGAGCATGTAGCTCGAGTAGATTTGGTTTTGCTAAGATGGAGCATGTTCAACAATTCTGGGTTGGACATGGCTCTGTACATTAGACAGAGATCGCCTCTGAGAAAGCAGTATGCAACAGAGAACAGTCTTGGCTTTTTCAATCGTGCTGCATAGGGCAACTGTTTGAGGCCAGTAATCCTCTTGGTTAGGTACCTCTGTGGTCTCTCCAGCTGCTGGAGATGTCTAGCCAGGTACATTCCAATTGGTGCATTGTACTCAATAATGGGTCTGATGAGGGAAAAGTAGAGGGGCACCATTACATCCTTAGATCTTGATGCGAACCCTTTCGTGATCAGATGGGTCACATAGAAGGATTTTCTAACCGCTTTGTTAACATGGTTATCAAAGGAAAGCTGACTATCTACTTGGGTCCCTAGATCCCTTATTTCTTCTTCAGATTTCAGGGGATTACCTCCTATGTTGTAGTTTGCGGGTACTCTGTTTTTTCCAAAGGGGATTACTATGCATTTTTTTGCATTTAGCTTGAGACCATGGCTTTGACACCATGCATCAGTCTCATTTAGGCCCTTCTGGAGAATCTCCATGTCGGACGGAGACACTATTATAGCACACAGTTTGCAGTCGTCTGCAAACTTAGTCAGCCACAGCCCTTCCGTGCTTGCCTGTACTTCTGAGAAGTATATGCCAAACAGGAGGGGCCCCAGGACAGAGCCCTGAGGCACACCACTCGTTACTGGTCTGGATTCGGACATAGATCCCACTACTCTTACTTTATGGGATCTGTCTGAGAGCCAGTTTGCAATACATCTTGTGACGTAAGGGTTTATGCCCACGCTGGTGAGCTTGTCAATAATACCTGAATGGGGAATGGTGTCAAATGCTTTAGCAAGGTCAAGGTAAGCTGTGTGTACCTCCTTTCCCTTATCTATAGCCTAAGTAACTGTCTCAAAGAAACCCTCCAGGTTCAGGAGGCATGATCTGCCCTTGTTGAAACCGAACTGTGTGGGGTCCTCGACTGGAGGTTCCCAATCTCTCCATTTATGAGTTCCATAATGATTCGCTCCATAGCCTTACAGATCAGACTGGTCAGGCTTATTGGTCGGTAGTTCCCAGGGTCAGTTGTGGCCCCACCCTTGTGTAGCGGGACCACCATTGCCGTGCGCCATTCTATGGGCACATATCCTGTGGAGAGGCTGAGACTGAACAGGGTATTACGATGCGGGGTTAATTCCTTTTGGAGCTCGCGTATGACACAGCCTGGGATACCATCTGGTCCCATGGAGGCAGTGTTTTTAGCTTTAGATAGAGCCTTGTTAACCAACGTATCAGTAATAATTGGACTTACACAATCCCCTAGAATGGTAATAGGCCCTGTAGGTGGTGGTGGTGGTGGTGGTGGGGGGATTTGCACTGAACCTGTCAGCCAAGATGTTGGCAATGTCAGAAGGGTCAGTGTATTTTGTTCCATTTTGTACTAGCTCAGAACAGACCTGAGCGTTGCCATTTAGGTTTTTGACGTAGCCATAGAAGGCCTTATGGTTATCCCTGGCAACTTTATTTTCAAAATTAGCTTTAGTTGACTTGATGAGGGCCCTCAATTTCTTATTAATGCTGATCAGGGATGATTTTTCTACTTGAGATTTGGCCTTTTTTTGTATAAGTCTCCTCCTTTTATTGTAAAGTTTTTTTTATGGCCGGGGTCCACCAGACTGGTTTCTTCTTGCTTGAGGAAGGAGTCTTGGTTTTATTTGGGATAGCACGGTCCATGCAATCCTGAAGATGCATATAGAGTGCCTTGGTGTAGGATTCCGCATCCTGGATATCATTATCCTTCTGCAAGGGAATAGTGAAGCTTTCCACTTCAGATGCAAGTAGTTTGAAGTTTGCTTTGGATAGGTTTTTGACTATGGTTTCTTTGACTGAGGGAGGTGGAGGAGTGAGGATGTCCAGGGTTATCAGTTTGTGGGTCGGATCTGACCAAGGAGGGGGTGATAACGGGTGTGGTACAATGGGCGCCCATATTTGTGATGATTAAATCCAATATGTTGCCCCCTCTAGTGGGGGAACATACTAGTTGTTCAAGGGCATTTGAATTTATAAATTCTATGAATTGCTGAGCATAGCAGTTGGAACATTGGTATTATTTTTATTATTTTATTACAAATCAAACGTGCATGAATTATTCCTGACCCAGATATGTGCGGCAGGGGCTGGTGAGCAGCTTTGTGTTTGTGTAAAACAGTGTTTGAAATACTTTGCATGTCTGGCAATTTTTTTTTTTATTTTATTCTATTACAGTTGAACGTTTTAGATGTGCCTGGAATACATCTGGGTATGGGAGTTGTCTGCAAATGAAAATGCTGCTGTATGGTTATTATTCTGGCTTTCCAGAACTAAAGTGATTTTTCTGAAGCAACTCCTGTTTATATGAAACAAAGTTGGAATACATTTACTGGGATCATATTTTTTATCACAATCAGACATCTGTCTCAGAGAATTTTCAGATTTGTGCCCCATATTTTTGATTTGTTCCTCATAACATTTGTGGTTTTCTGGCAAATCACTGCAGACTGAAGTCACTAAATGATGAAAAACATTTGAGTTTCAGACTTCATAGCCTTCAGAAAACACATGCTAACACAAATCCTGTTATTCCAGCAACGTTTTAGTTTATAAATGCATTATTTGAAGTCTATCCCTATTTTTGAAACTTTATAATTATTTGGGGCTTTATCCAGATTTCTTGCATTAAGAGGTTGAGAGATATGGCAGCAATATTTCTAATTTTGCATGACTTTTGGGTTGTTGAACAAAAACTGCTGCAACATCTATATGGTTGCAATTATTTGACTTTGTTCAGAATGAATGAGTTCAATGTCAAGCATGGATTGTGTAGTATGATCTAAACATTGTTGCTGTGTCTTTCGGCTTTTTCCGGTTAGGGGCCACCACAGCGGAACTCCGGTCCACTAATGATTGGCAGTAGATTTTTACATGCCGAATTGCCAGCCCTGACGCATAACCTTCAACGAAGGTACGCCCATTCATGCATGTCTCCACATAGAAGACACTTTAGCTGAGAATCGAACAGGACAACGTCTTACTGTGAGGCGACAATGCTACCACAGCACCACCACCGCATTATGTAGTATGATCTAAATGTGTTGAATTTTAATGATACAATTTTTAGTACATTCTTTACAGCTTCCATCAAGAGTGAAGGGATTGACATTTGTCATTTCAGTATAGTACACATTATTTGGACTAATGCTTAGAACAGCCTGATCTTCCGTATCTACTCTGCAGTCTCTCTTGCTTATTACTGTGATGCAGTCTCCTCTACAATAACAGACTGTGAAAGATTTCTACAGTTAGCTCAATGTTTCTTGCTCTGTGGCTGTTTTGTGTCAGTTATTCTCTGGTGCAGTTCGGAAAATGCTATCACAATATCATCAGCACATTTTTTTTTTTTTTTTTAATGCAACACAAGGCTTTTGTGTTTTAAAGGTAGCAGGTACTGCACTTATGAATGAAGCAGTGAAATGCAAAGTTGTCTGCCAAAAGCAATATCTGCATTAACAGCAGATCTACTTAAAGTGCAATAATTCATATGACTTATACTTTTGCAGAGATCACCCATACTGACTTAGCGTGCAGTGTCAGGTTAACATTTCTTATGTCTTCATCAAGCATAATCTTCTCCTTAATCACACATGAATGGGTGTTACTGCATGATGCTAGCGATCTTTACATACAAGTTCTGTACATTTTGTTTCATGTCTTCATGGAAAAATTTGCAATACTGCAAATTTAAAACACACTATTTTGATTTATTAAACAATACATACATTTTAAAACCAAGTGAATCAAAAAGAACACGTGCATTTATGCATGGTCCTAAAAAGAATCTGTAATATTGGGGGGGGGGGATTGTCTTAGACCTAATGCACAGAATCCAACAATTCAGCAAAATGTAAAATTCACAATACTTTCTGTGAATGCAAATTAAAAGGTACACACAAAATCTGTAACAGCTATGGTACATACCATAAAGTATGAACCTGTGTTTTAAATCAAAAGTGAGCGAAGTGCAAAAGCTGCCTAATACCATAAAATGTCTTTGCACTAAAACAAGCAGATGACACTGTAACGTTTAACAGACGAAAAGCAAAGCAGCACACAGGGATGACAAATACTACACACACGCAACTGAAAAAAATTATCTTGTCATTAAATCAAGTCAGATTATATTATGATCTTCAGTATTGAAGAAGTTTGTGTCAAGTGCTCATAATAGCAGGAAACAGTGTGTTCATACTCAAAAGTTTATGTTCAATGACACTGTGAGAACGAATTTAAGGCATGAAGAAGGGTAGTAGTCAAACATAAGAATCTTTTTTTTTTTTTCATTTATAATTCTGTCTGCTAGTCTGAGGTTCTTGCAGCCCTCCATGTGTACAAATGGGAGAAAGGGTCTATAGTATAAGGTGTGCTGCCTTTTTTTTTACTGACATTTTTGTTTAAATATTAGTATGTGCTGGGTAGGATGACTAGCTTAAACTGTATCTGCAAACTGAGTATAGTGTGACTAGTGGGCAAGATGCTACAAGATTAGATTTTCCCTTTCAGAGTATTTGCTTTTTCCATACCTATGTGATCGAAGAGTTATCAATTGTAAGTAAAATACAACAGGTGCAGAATGCATTGCTCTCCTGCAAAAAAAGTTTTCTTAAGTATTTCTGGTATACAGTTACAGTGTTATTATTTGTGTTAAGCTTAGGATATACAACGTCATATTTTACTGACTTTGTCATTACTAGTTACAGGTTGTTTGGCACTTGCTGGAGTAATGAACGTTCAAAGGCTATCTCCAGCTGGTATAACACCAGAGGATTCTGGAGTTCTAGCCATTTCAGTTGCTGGAGTGCCTATCAATGATAGGTTCAGCTGTTAAGATTTGTTGCAAATTTGACAATGTTGTTGCATTTAGAAAGATTATTTAGGAGTGTTTTCTGGATATTGCTAACTATGGAAAAGGTGTACAGTAGAGTTAGAAGTAGTCTCTGAAAGTTTGGTTTTGAGCTTTAGGGGTGACAGAGAGTTTGATTTTTAGAACGTTCCTAGTTTATTTGTTTTTGGATACAATGTGATTAATGTGATAACCAAAATTTAGTCTGCTGTCAACGACTACCCCTAAATGTTTTATTTGTTCAACCTACTGTATAACTTGTTTTATTAACAGAGGTGATGTTGTTCTGGGGATCATTTCTGGAGTGGATACTGGGTGGGTAAAGAACATTAGTTTTATTTTTTCTTAGCATTTAGTGTCAGTTGGAAGTCAGTGATTCTCTGTTAGCCAAAGTGAGGTGGGCGAGTTCTGGTAGTTGTCTGGGTTGATTTTATTAAGGTTGACTTGTCGGCATACTGTGTTCTGTTGCCATGAGTTTTGCGTATATTGTTTATCAATATGTTAAAAACTAGGGGGCCCAGAATGAACATTTGGGAAGCACTAGTTGAGTCTGTGAGAAAGGTGGAAAAAGTGTTGTTTTATTTTATCGACTGGCTGCGTCCAGAAAGGCAACTTTTAAACCAAGTAAAGCTTGGGGGTACTTAAGCCTTTGTAAAAGCGCTTTGTAAGTAAAATGTTGAACAAGACAATTATGAATGATTTAGAGAGGTGGAAAAACTTATGGCTGTGGGATCGTTCTGATTTACGTAGCAATAAATATGTAGTAATGGTTTCTTGAAGTAAAATATTTTAAGAACAAAAAGCTGTCCAGAACTTGCAGAAACCAGAAGAAAAGATGGAATAAAGTACAATTGTGCAAGAAAACTTACCATAAACAGTAGATGCTAGAAAGAGCATTGTTGCAGTAGCCTAAGCTATATGGGTTATGTTCTGCATAGGACAACACCCAGCCATCTTCTAAAGATTCAGGGCAACATCCACAAACCCAGACCATTACTAAACTTGAACTGAGCTGACAAAAAGACAAGCTCATAGATGTATAACCGACTAAAGACCACAAACCTATCCATGCATGTATCTAAATGGTTTTGTTGCCCTAGATATTATTTTAAGGGGTATATGTAAGTTAGGGCATGGATTGCAGCCTGCCTCTAACCATTAAAGAAATAGGTGCCAGACAAGGGATGAATTTCAGATTTCCCATTCACTGGTCAAGGTTACACTTGAATAGGGGGTCAGGGAAGAACTCTGTTTCACGTGGATGGGAAGCCTGTTTCAGAGAAGAGGCATTCTATAAAAGATGTACCTGTCCCTCCAACAAGCCCTATTTATTTCACAAGCAAGGTTTAAGTCCCAGGATTGGGTATTTATAATGCTATTTGTTTTGCAGATATGCAGGAGGCACATTAGAGCTGGTTTATTAGCTCCAGCAAGAAGGGAGGTGTTTTATTTTTATTTTTTATTTTACATTTGTTGACCGGGCTAGTCTAGCTGGATATATGTCCATTTTCAGTAGAGGCCCGGGGAGAAAAGCTCCACTAGTTATTACAAGTTTAAACAGAAATAGACAATACAGGTTATAACAGATATTATGATGGCAGCAAACCAAAATAGCTAATAAAATAAAATGTAATAATATATATATATATATATTTTTTTTCACATGATGTGAATTACAGTAGTCAGACAATATATATGAGAAAAAATATATATACATAAATGTTATGTAAAGGGAAAGTTATCAAGGATGTAGGGAAAAAATTATGGAAAAAGAAAAAAAGAGAAGAAGAAGAAGAAGCAGAGTTAGTTTATCATTTTATGACTTCCAGCAGCTGCACCAGATCTGAGCAATGCTCTTGTGTGTGCAGTGGTGTAGCTAAAATTTATGCCGCCCAGGGCGGTCTTTGAGTTTGCCGCCCCACCCCTTCACAAAATCATGATCAAATGGGGCCCACTATACACAGCTCTCCCCCCTGCAGCCATTCCTAAGTCCCATTACTTGGCTACTTCTCCCCATTTACCATAAACACTGTAAAGTGCACACTATTTTATGCCTTACTTCTACAACAATTATTTTGATTTAATTTAAAACTTTTATTTTAAACTTTATAGCACAAATACTGATAGACATCTGCTAAACAAAGTAATATGGTTTCACAATGAAAACAGAGTTAGCATTAAAACTTTTCTGCCCTTGAAACTCACATTCATTGAAACCCACATTCAAAGAAAATGCATCTGGCCAGTGGCGGATAAAGTTTACCTTTGGGCTGTTTTCAAATCATAGGCCCCTTGCACATATATTTAAGACCATGCAAACATACATGTGTACTTCGATTTACCTTCCTGACTGTATTAAATTATATGCCTGGTATAATACAGCTCAATTGTTAGAGCGTGTTTTAAATTAGTTTTGAACATTTTTTCCAGTCAGCAATGAAATAAAATGTATGAACAAATAATAACAACGTCCAACTCAGAACATTTCCATCATGAAAGTCTACTAAAACTTCTGTCATTACAATTCACCAATATCAGTAAATATGCACAATCTATGCAGATGTACAATAATTCTGCATTAAAGAGACCTGTAAGTAATGAGGTTGCTGCTAGCAAACAATTGTATATTTCATTGTTTCATCTACAAATAAAGTGCCTCTTGCACTTGAAGAATAAATTGCCTATTAAAAAAATAAGGTGGTAACACTGCAATAGGAAATGGATGGCAAAATGATAATAGGTTCAGTTACTAGGTATCTCCTCCAAAGGAGGACATTCTCAGGACTGCAGCATGAACACCCTTTAAAGTACAACACAGTACAGTATCAGCAATCCATCTACATACCATGGGAGTAGAACCCATGGCCTTCTGCAGCAAAGGTAATTACACTACCTGTTGTGCTGCTAACAATGCTTTAAAATACTTTAGCACAATAGTGATGTCATTTGCTAAACAGCTACACTCTGCAAACAGACTTGGCATAAGCAGCACCAAACGTCTCTTCCCCTGAAGCTCTCAGCTCCTTGTAAAATCCACTTGACACTCAACTATATCTCTCAACTTTGCAGCACAAGCAATCTGGAAAAAGCCAAAACTTATCGGGGTGGGGGTGGGGTTAAAGGCCCAGGGACACATTTTAAACATTGCTTGTATAATCTTAGAAAGTTGCTAGAATAAAATGTTTTGTGTTACCATGCATTTCCTGAAAGATAAGAAGACTGAAACTTAAACAGCTGTCATTATTTAGTGAATATTTAGTGAATTCAGTCCTCAGTGATTTGCCAGAAAACCACAAAGTTTAAGAGGAACAGACTTCAATCACAAGTGGTGGTAGGGGTAGAGAATTCAGGATCTTGTACCTAAGGTACAGGGTTTGAGCCTGAGTAACACTAACCACTAGGTATCCGTAAGTGGAGCATTTTATACATACATGCACACATGCACACATAAGCCAAGAATAATTCTGTAACACGGCAATAGTTCATAGTTACGTGAATGACACACACAAACAAGTAAGCAAAGAATAGTACACAGTTCCATACCACTTACAGCAATAGTTTACACTGTGAACGTTAAGGGATCAATGTTTGCCACACACATAAGTAAGCAAAGAACAATTCATAACACCTACAGAAATAGAGTTCTGTGAATGTTAAAAGATCAATGTTCATTTAAACTAGTGCAGAAAGGAAGAACAGGATGTCTGAGTCTGAGACGTGACACAAAAAAGTGCTGCCCCGAGCAGACAGCCCCACTGCCTCCGCAGCTATGCCACTGTGTGTGTGTATTATTGACATGTAGGTGCTAAACTCCACACAGCTGCTAGTGATGGGGGACAGTCAGATGACCAGATGTGTCTGATGTCATTCTGTAAGCTAGAAATAATATTTAGTTATTAGTAGGAGATTGCTGTCAGTATTTTGTATTCTATCTTGGATCTGACAACAAGGACCACTCACTCACATCATGGTGCCTTACTCTATTCAGTAAGTAAGAACCGTAATTCTCTAGATCAGTCAAGAACTATAGTGAGGATAGTTAAGTACTGCTTTTCTATATCTGTGCGACTCTTTCCAGCTGTTTTATTTTCAATATTTCCTGTGACTGAAACTCTGGTGTTTAGTGTGTAAATAGATATTTAGTATTTTCATGTTCTTTTATTATTTATTATTAAATATATTTAAACTTCTCATTGTGGCTGGTCCTTTTAGAAAAATAATTAAGTTTTGAGAGTATTTGCATATATTTATTTGGTGATAACTCTGGCCACTCCTGAAAGCCTGGCTGTTTGGTCAACATTACAACTGGTATTAGTATTAAATTCACTCAGTACTGGATACCCTTTTAAGAGCCTTAGAGTAAATGACTGGAGGCAGAGGATCTCCCTTACAGTCTGGGTAAAGTGGGTAATCTGGAACAGCCTTTCCCATATGTGTGTGTGTGTGTGTGTGTGTGTGTGTGTGTGTGTGTGTGTGTGTGTGTGTGTGTGTGTGTGCGCGAGTGCATGCGCACACAAGAGAAATCTCAAAGTGTGTACATGTCAGCTACTTGGAGCAGGGACACGAAACACTGGTTCAGAGAGAGAGTGGTGGAGGAATTGGCTTGGGCACTCAGCTGAGAACTTAACTCTGATGCTGTGCCAGTGGGAAATCTTACTTGTGACCTGGAGGGGGGGAGGGAGAGAGAAAAATCCAGACCCTTGGCAGACTCTGTTCCTTGTGTGCTCTTAAAGGAAACTGCACTTGATGTAAAGAGGTCTGCATCTTGAAATACTGAGCGTATCCAGTTTTGTTCCAAGTGAACATCTCTCTCCCGTGTCAGTGGTGACGATTCAGGCTCCTTGATTACTGGCCCAGAGTAGGGACATCACAGTGGCATATTTGGTGTAATATTTTAGATAGGAGGGAAGGGAGCTTGGACTAAGAAACAGAGAAGGTATGGTTAGAGCAATTAAGTCTAGTTTGTGGAGTTTGGAAAAGCAGTCCGTAGTAGTTAGACTGTCTTAGATTTTATGAAGGTGCATCTCAAGTTAATTTGTTGGCTAACAGAGGTGTTATTTTTGATGAGCACATATGACTAAGGTGAGAAGTCAGAACATTCTTAGACTGGAAGCCAATTAGCTCTTTCTAATGCTTTGTTGTGGCATTCATTTCAGGGGGAGCAAGTGATGAACCTGTAGATGGAGTTTGAAGGTTGAAGGCTAATGACATAAGAGACAATTCATATTCTAGCTGAACAAGTAAGATGCCCCTGCTTATTATATTTCCAGTGGAGAGGAATGGAAAGATTCTGTTAGCTCAGAATAAGAGGGTGTTATGAGCATTACCTAGTTAGGTATGGAAAGGTCTGACCCAAATACCAAGGTATATGAAGCTGCTGACATTTTCAATTATTGTATTACACTGATCAAGGATTTGAAGCGCACAGTAGAAGTTTCTGATGCTTTGTCTGGTACACTGCTCTTGAAAGTGAGTAAAAGGTGTTTCTCATTAATCCAACGTACAAGTGAATGAAATCATCATCAACCCCCTTTTTATACATGGCTTCAGGGTGTCGCATCAACTGTCACCATCTCTCTCGATTTACTGCCACTCTCCTCCTACCTTCTTCAACAGTCATTCCTGACATTTGCAAGTCTTCTCTCACACAAATCATCTCTTTGCAGGACGCTCTCATTCTCTCATACTCAAATCATCTTTACCAGACTGTCTTTTGATTTCTTGCATGTGTGCCCCAAACACAGTAGTCTGCTCTATTTGACCATCTCTGCAATTAAAGCTACTTGGGCTTTTGTTCTAATGTCTTCATTTCTTTCTCTGTCCAGAAGTGTGCATTCTACCACCCATCTCAGGAGTTGCATTTCCATCAGCACTATTTTCCTCAACCACTCTTGCCTTAACTGCCCAGGTTACAGTACCATACAAAAGTGAAGATCTCGCCACTGCTTTGTACACTTTAAAGCTTCTTTGGCATTCTCCTGTCACACTGTACCCCCTAACACACTGTGCCAGTTGGATGCAGACTACAGCCCCTCTGATTCTAGCCTTAACTTCCTCTCATTCAGACTTCCCTTCTCCTCAACCTTCCCCCAGGATACTTGAAGCTGTTAACCTATTCAACTATTTTCCCTTTCATCTCAATTCTCAGTTTCTTCTTTTTCTCCCATTTGCCGCCATTACAATTGTCTTATTTGTTTTCAGTTTCATCCCAGGTGCCTTCAGTTTTGCATACCAGTCCTCATCTTTTGCTGAAGTTTTTGCACAGAATTTGCTTATAATGCCACATCGTTTGCATATATCATCTTTGTTGATACGTCCCTTCCAACTTTTTTGCTAATGATGGTCATACCAATGTGAACTATGCGAGCCCTATGCTGAACTCTGATGCACACCCACTCCCAGTAGGAACACTTATTTGAGACCAAACAATGTTAATAGTTTATCACTTGGTCCTTGGACATAAGCTGTACTAATTCTACCAATGTTTCTCGGTCTTTGATCCATGGCAGGACTGCCTAAATCACCTTTTTTGGGATCCAGTCATAAGCCTTCTCCATGTCTAGGAAAGCACAGTTGGACTCTTTCGTCATCTCTAGCTTCTTCTCAGCTATCTGTCCCGCCACAAACATTGGGTCAGTTGTGCTGCATCCTTATCTGAAAACTAACTGCTCAATGCCATTCTTACCTTCTACTACTTTGTGCATTTATCTATCACCCTCACCCGAACTTTCATGCAGTGAGACAGTAGACTGATATTTCTTGTACTACCCACAGTTGTGGATTTTCCCTTTTTGCTTGTACACTGGCACTAGTATACTCATTCTCTGGTCATTTGGGGTACTCCTTTCCTTTCATGCTACTATGAGTACTGTCAGAAGTCATTTCTCCCCTATCTTATTCAATGCATTCATCATATCTGCTTTAACCTGCTGAGCTGTTCTTACTTCTTCTAGGGTGAGCTCCTCCTCTACTTTCATCGCAGACATTGTCTAGGGGCAGTATAGCTTCTGTAGGGTTTACTTCATTCAAGAGTTGCTGGAAGTACTCCTTCCATCTGTCTTTGATGTCCTGTGAACTGGTGAGCAAGGCTGTTGGCAGCCCTTATGAAAGGAGTCTGATGACTATCTTCTTTATCATTTTGCTTTCCCTTGTAACCTGATAGAGTTTCTTTGTGCTATCTCCCGAATTACATTCCAGATGGCGGTATAGTGCCTCTGATGCCTTCTTCTTTGCTATTGCAACTCCTCTCTCAGCCTTTTTGCTAGTCAACCAGCATGCCTTCATAGCCTGGTTCATCTTTCTATCTCCCACTTTTTATACACTCCTTTCTTTTAATGACTTCCTAGATTTTTGCATTTCACCACCAGCTTTCCCTATGTACATTGGTTCCATAATTGGCTTGATGTGGCTGCAGTGGTGCAGTGGTTAGCATTGTTGCCTCTCAGCAAGAGGTCTTACAGTTAGATTCTCAGCTGGAGCGCCTTGTGTGCAGAGTCTGCATGTCCTTCCTGCAGTCAAGTGAGTTTTAAAGACAAGAGGGTAGGCGTGTGTGTGTGCGCCTTCTGTGAAGGTTGGGTGCCAGGCTGGTAACTCGACACCGTAAAAACACCAATGCCAATCAATCTGCAGGACCGGTAATCCACTGTGGTAACCCCTAACCGGGAAAAGCCGAAAGTCATTGCTTTGGCTTGACATCATCCATTTTACATTCCTCACACATGCTATTTTGAGGTACTGCCATTCTTCTTCTTCAACCCCACCTAGTTCCTCTTCTTCCTGATGTGTTAGAGCATTGAATAATTCACTGAACTTCTGTGATTTCTCTCCAGTCAACTTCCAGGTCTCCAGCCTAGTCTCTTGTTCACCTTAGAGCCTTCAATCACAACTGCTTCCAGATCATTGTGGCAACCAGTGGTTTATGCTGTGGGCAGACTGTTTCAATGGTGATGACTTTGCAATCACTGATTCTACCCCAGTTCCCTTTCCTTACTAAGCGGACGTCTACTCAAGTTACATGTTGGCCACTCTTGTACATGATCTTTTGAAGGTCTTTTTGCAGAACCAAGTGTTGACCACCATTGCCAGACAGAAGTCTAGAAAGGCCACACCTTCTTCATTCCTGTCATCCCACCCACATGGACCCCAGGCAGTCCTCATATCCTGTTCCATCTCTGCATTCAGGTCATCTATTACCAATACCAATTCCTGATGCCTTGCTTTATCTCATTGTTCCTGCAAGTGCTGATTGCATTGTTTTCCTCAGTATCACAACCCTGCTGTGAGTCACAGGCTGAGATTATTAATAGTGCCCTATCCTTACAACATAGTCTGTAGCTAATTCTGATGACATCTCTTACTGTCTTCCAAATCCTCTCCCACACCACACAATTGCCACACCCTTTCTAGTCTGTCCTCCTCCATAGAGATTTCTGAATTCTGAGCCAGGCAGCATTGTTACACTGCCTTTCCATCTTGTCTCCTGGCTACATAATAAGTTCAGCCTCTTCTTTATCATTTCATCAACTTCTAAGCTGTGTACTGTGAGTGAACCTACACTGAATGTAGCAGTTCTTAATTCATGTTTGGGACGCTGACTAGTTTTTCATCCAGCTTTCATTCAACAACGCTATTCCAGGTAACCCCAGCTGGGGAATTGAACACCTGCCTACTAGTAGCTTACTCACCTAGGGCTGCTGCGCTTTATGGTATGAACACACTGGCTATATAGCCTATCTACCACAAGAAGAGTGGTTTCTGGCCATTTGGGCAGTTTTTCCATCTTCTTAAACTTTGTGGTTTAAAAGCCCCTGTTTGAGCTTGTTTCCCGCCTTTCCTGTAACTAGTCTAGTAAAGATACAGATTTGCTGTATCCAGGATTGTTTTTAAGCTTCTGAGCCCCCAAGCCTTTATGTGTTGGAGGGAAGCCTTCTATTTTATCAGTGGGAGTGGTAAGCACTAGGTAGCCTATCTACCACAAGAGGAGTGGTTTCTGGCCCAGAAATTGTAGTTTATTGGCTGTTTGGGCAGTTTTTCCATCTCTTTCAACTTTCTGGTTTAAAAGTCCGTGTTTGTGTTCACTTCCCGCTTTTCCTGCAACTAGTCTACTCCAGATACAGATTTGCTTTATCCAGGACTGTCTGTAAGCTTCTAAGTGGTGCCAAAAAGTCTTCTCTTCAATTTTTCCCTTAGATCTGCTAGTTCTCTCCTTTCCTGCACTTTTACTAGCTTATTAGTCTAGCACTTTACCAGACTTCTTGTAGCAATTATTGTAGCACACAAAACTGCTACCAGCACTAAACCTTCCACAAGGAAACAGCTCCAGTACTTATTATTAATGTCCACCCCTCCAAGCATGTCTAAGTTGTTTCCTGTGCTTAATCCTATTAACCTGGTGAACTTGGGCATCCTGAGGCAATGTAGCAACTGCCTCATGTACACTGACAACCCTCTCCTCTTACCTCCCAATACTCAGCCTTGTGAGAGATGCACCTGCATATCCAAAATGGAAGCCACGCACTCTCCAGCAAAGACCAGAATAGCTGGACAAGAGGAGAAGGTCAACACTTGCACCACACCACATGGAACACATAGCCCTCCAAAACACACACCAGCACTGCCTTCACATAAAAACACAAACCACACACCCACCTTCGCATTGGCTCTCAATAAAAATCTACCCAAACAGCAGAAACCCACTCGACCACCACAACACAACACTAATCATGAGACACATAACTCTTCTAAACAGTGTGCCAGTCAACCAAAGCCCCTAAGGCAAAATAGCATGCCCAACACACTAGTCAAAGTTGACTCGACAGTGAGACACACTGATGTCCTACTCACTAGGTTGAATAAGGAGAAAGTAAAAGTCAGCTGCCTGTAAGGTGCCAGGATCCACCACATAACGCACACATTCAGGTCCCTCAACAACAGGTACATATATGACTCTGTCACTGTACATGTGGGTGTGAATGACCTGAGACGTACCTCCCTGGACTACATTAAAAAGACATGGAGGAGCTCTCGGACTATGTACCCAGGCGGGTATGACCCTAGCCCTGAGCAGCCTTCTACCATCACCCAGAAACATGCCACACTACAAGCAGAAAATTACTGATTTCAACAATTGGCTAAATTTCTGGTGTCATTTTAAGGGGATCCAGTATTTGCCTGCCTGGGATGACATATTGACAGACCTCGATGCTTTGCCAGAGATGGCCTGCTTTTTTTCCCCCTGTTGTCTGGACACTGGCCAAGGCACTTGCCACCCCTATAGTGCCTTTTTTAGGCAGTGTTCCAAAGAACAAATTACCACCATAACAGCTACAAACAAATGCAATCTGGGGTCATGCTGCTCAGTGCTAGAAGTCTAAATCTCAAAATGCATTCACTCGAAGCACTCCTTAAAATGGAGAACATCGACATTTGTGCTGTTAACAGAGACCTCGTTCAAGGCAGCAGAAAGCACAACTGCACTACCAGGCTATAACTCATTCCACACCTTTTGGCCCCAGAACTTGGACCGAAGCTCCAAAGGCAGTGGTGTTTACATATTCTTAAAGGATGTGCACAACTCCAGACTGGTAGCACAACATAATGCATCAGAAATACTTCAAGTGCAGCTAACATTGGGTAAGACAGCGATTCAGGTCGTAGCCTGCTATAGGTCCCCAACCATGTCCCAAGACTCACACTCCACGTTCCAAAGCACCCTGGAGAATATTAGGGTCCAGCCTAACACACTCATACTGGGCAACTTCAACTACCCTTCCATTAACTGGGAAAACTACTCATGTACCAATACACTTGCCCAACGTTTCCTGGAATTCATTAATTCCAATCCGCTGGACCAGCTTCTTCCTACCCTTATTACAGGTAGTAACATCTTTGACCTGGTCATTACTAACATGGGCGACTGTTGCTCTATAGCAATAGTCAACTCCTCCCTGGCTAGATCCGTCCACAAACTAATCACCTTGAAAATCCACATCCCTCCCCCCCACAAAGGTAAACACCATGAAAAACTTATCCAAAGCTGACTTTGGGCTCCTAAAAACAGAGGTGGCTAACTTCACGGCACTCAATCAAATGGAGAATAGTTGCATGACTGCCGAATCATACACCAATGCACTGTACGAACACGTACACAAATGCATGGATCTAGCCATACCCAAAAGAACTAAGACACTCTCCTTCAAAAAAAGAAAGGCAATCTGGTGGTCCCCTGCCATAAACAAACTCTACAACAGAAGGAGGAAACTGATGTGGAATAAGGTGAAGTCCCAAGACTGGAAAAACTCCCTTATCAACCTCAACAAAAACAAATAAAGCAAACACTGCTAGCACCACAGTCTCGAACAAGTCTTTATAGGTTCTTAGGTAGGAACTAGGCTATCAGCCCAAGGGCCTAAGTAAGCCTAGCCAACAAAGTTCCCAGGCTTATGCCAACCCAAGAAAGTTAATTTCCTGTGCCCCTGTCGAGCAGAGCCACAGAAGTGATCCCCGGGGTGTATTTCCTATTTCCCAGCCACTCATCAAGATTTTTCTTGAAGAGTGTTAATGAGGAACTTTGCTTGACATAGATGGGTAGCTTGTTCCAGAGTATGGGAAGTCTTTGGGATAGGAATCTATCCCTCCAGCAAGTCCTGTTTATTGTGGTGACAAAGTTTAGGTCCCTAGAGCATGTAGCTCTGAGGGATTGGGATTTCTTTATGTGTAGCATGTCCAACAGCTCTAGGTTTGACATAGCTTTATTCATAAGCAGAGATCACCTCGGAGTAGGCGATATGCTACAGAGTAAAGCTGGAGTATTTTGAGACGATCAGTGTAGGGCATCTGTTTGAGGCCAGTAATTCTCTTTGTGAGGTACTTCTGTGGCCTTTCCAGCTGTTGCAGATGTCTTGTGAGGTACATTCCAAAAGGGGTGTTGTACTCTACAATGGGTCTAATGAGTGTCGAGGGGAGCAATGACCTCTTTTTTCCTGGATGAGAACCCTTTTGTTATGAGGTGTGCCATGTAGAAGGATTTCCTGACTACTGTGGTAATGTGATTATTAAAGGAGAGACTATTGTCCACCTGGATCCCAAGGTCTCTTATCACACATTCAGTGTTAAGAAGACTGCCACATATGTGGCAGTTCATGGGTACAGAGTTTTTACCAAAGGGGATAACAATGCATTTTTTGGCATTGAGCTTGAGGCCATGGCTCTGACACCAGGCATCTGTCTCAGCAAGGCCCTTCTGTAGGATTTCCACATCATTTGGGGACTTGACTATGGCTCCTAGTCTGCGAACTTCGTTAGCCTGTACTTCAGAGAAGTAGATACCAAACAGGAGAGGTCCCAGGACTGAACCCTGTGGTACTCCTCTTGTCACTGGTTTGAAGTCAGATTTGGAGTCTGCAACTTTTACAGTGTGGGTTCTGTCAGTGAGCCAGTTGGCAAGCCATCTTGTGGCATAGGGATTTATACCTAGTTTAGTGAGTTTAGCTATAATTCCAGAATGGAGGATGGTGTTGATAGCCTTCACGAGGTCAAGATAGGCTGTATGAACCACCTTACCCTCCTCTACGGCTTTGGTGACTGCCTCAAAGAAGTTGACCAGGTTCAGGAGGCAAGATCTGCTTTTCACAAACCCGAACTGGGTGGGGTCCAGAGTTTGGAGGTTACCAATGTCTTTGTTTATGAATTCCATGATGATACGTTCCATGGCCTTGCAGACCAGGATCGTCGGGCTAATAGGGCGATAGTTCCCAGAATCAGTGGTGGCTTCCCCTTTGTGGAGTGGGACAACTGTTGCTGTGTGCCATTCAGTGGGCACAAAGTCTGACGTGAGGCTATGACTGAACATGGTGCTTAGGTGGGGAGCCAGTTCGTTCTGAAGTTTGTGTAAAACGCAGCCTGGGATGTTGTCCGGTCACATGGATGCTGTGTTTTTGACTTTACAAAGTGCTGCTTTTACCTGTGAAGTTGTGATTACAGGGATTCTGCATTCTTCCTGTATAGATATGGGCCCTTTAGGTGGTGAGAGGGGGGTAAAGTTAGCACTGAACCTATCTGCCAGGATGTTGGCAATATCAGTTGGTTCTGTAATTTTTGCGCCATTGTGCTGTAACTCAGAGCAGATCTGGGTGTTGCCATTGAGATTCTTGACATAGCTATAGAATGCTTTATGGTTGTCTCTAGAAACAGTGGCAATCTTGTTTTCATAGCTAGCTTTGGAGGATCTCAGCTTCTTGCTGAGGCTGACCAGGGAGCTCCTCCACTCATGGGATTTTACTCTTTTTTGCAACAATTTCTTCCTTCTGTTGTAGAGTTTGTTTATGGCAGGGGACCACCAGATTGGCTTCCTTTTTTTGGAGCATAGCGTCTTGGTTCTGTTTGGGATAGCACGATCCATGCACTCATGTAAGTGCTTAGAGAGTGCATTTGTGTAGGACTCAGCAGTCATAACTGTATTGTCCATCTGCATGGGTGTCATGAAGTTCACCACTTCTGTCTTAAGAAGCATGAAGCTGGCTTTGGAGAAAATTTTTACCTTGGTTTCCTTAATGGGGGGGTGGGGGCAGGATGTGGATATCTAGGGTGATTAGCTTATGGTCAGATCTGACCAAAGAGGAGTTGACTTCAGGTGTGGAACACCAGTCACTCATGATGGTAATGACAAGGTCTAGGATATTGCTGCCCCTGGTGAGGGTGTGGATAAGCTGATCCAGGGAATTGGAATTTATTCCAGAAAGCGCTGAGCGAAGCTGTTGGTACATGAGTAGTTTTCCCAGTTAATGGTGGGGTAGCTGAAATCGCCCAATATTAGGGTGTTTGGTTGAACCCTAATATTTTCCAGTATATCAAGAAAAGAAGAGTGGGAATCCTGTGGCATGGTGGGGGAGCTGTAGCAAGCTACAATTTGGATTGCAGTTTTGCTCAGAGTTAGTTGCACTTGGATAACCTCGGCTGCATTATGCTGAGCAACTAGCCTGGAGATGTGGATATCCTTAATGAATATGGACACACCTCCGTCTTTGGTGTTCTGATCCAGGTTAGATAGCCGAAAAGTGTGGTATGAGTTATAGCCTGGTAATGCAAGGGTGCTCTCTGGAGCCTTGAACCAGGTCTCAGTCACTGCACAGACATCGATGTTCTCCATTTTAAGGAGTGCCTCGAGTGAGTGCATTTTGAGATTTAGACTTCTAGGATTGAGTAGCATTACTCTCAGTTTTTGCTTGCCTGTTCCTGTTATGGTGGTGAATTTGTTATCTGAACCTTGCCTAAAAAGGCACTATAGGGGCGGCAAGAGCCTTTGCCAGTATCTGGAATCCCACAGGTGACAGGTGAGGCCATCTCTGGCAAAGCACTGTGGTCTGTCGACCATGTCATTCCAGACAGACAGATACTGGATCCCCTTACAATGACACCAGAAGCTTAGCCAATTGTTGAAGTCAATCATTTTGTCCTTGTAATGTGGTATCATTCTGGGCAATGGCAGGATGCTACTCAGGGCTAGGGTCATACCTGCCTGGGCTACAACATTGGAGAGTTCTTCCATGTCTCCTTTCATGTAGTCCAGGGAGGTATGTCTCAGGTTGTTCACACCAACACGGACAATCACAGAGTCATATTTGTACTTGTTGTGGAATGACCCGAGTGCATGGGTTATGTGGCGGATCCTGGCACCCGACAGTGACCTTCTCCTTGTTTAGCCTGGTGAGTGGGACATCAGTGTGCCTGACTATAGAGTCACCTATGACTAATGTGTTGGGTACATTGTTTTGCCTTATGGACTGTGGTTGAGTGGCACACTGAGTCTGTGGGCTATGTGTAATTTGGGTTGTGTTAATGGTGGGAGGTTGCTTGAGTTTCTGCTTTGGAGGTCTCTGCTGCTTGAGCAGATTATTACTGAGAGCCTCCGCAAATGTTTTTGTGTTTCTATGTGTGGATTTTGGTGGTGTAGGTTTAGTGGGACTATGTGATGAGTGTGGTGTGGTGCACGTGTTTACCTTCTCCTCATGACCATCAAGTTCAGTCTTGGTTGGAGAGAGCTTTACCTCCAGTTTGGCTAGATAACTGCATCTCTCACAGGTTGTAGTGTTGGGTGGTAGGAGGAGAGGGTTGTCTGTGTACATGAGGCAATTGCTACATCGCCCCAAGATGCCCAGATTCATCAGATAGACAGGAGAGAACATTGGGAGCTGACACTTGGACATGCCTGAATAAAAAAATATTTTCCTAGTGAGGAAAGTGAGTACAAGAGCTGTTTTTCTCTAAGCAAGTGAGGAAAGTAAGTACCAAAACTGTTTTCCTCTAGGTAATGAGGAAGGGTGAGTGCTGTAGAAATTTGTAGTTTATTTAGTGCTTACAACAAGTTCTGAACAAGTGCTGAGCACGGATAAGCAAATTCTAGTACTAAAACTAAGAATCTGTATCTGGATCTTGTTGTAGACAGGCTACCTAGTGCTTACCACTCCCACTGATAATCTAGAAGGCTTCCCTCCAACACAGAAAGGCTTGGGGCACAGAAGCTTACAAACCGTCCTGGATACAGCAAATCTGTATCTGGATTAGACTTTATTGTAAATAAAAATAAAAAACATACATGGATTGAGCACTTTCTTCCCTTACACAGGGATTTAATCAGAATCAATAATCCACCATAAAATTTACCTTTACTCTCCCCATTAATAATTAATTAGTTACATCCTCCCTTACTTAAAGTTGTATTGAGTTCTTAAAAGGAAACCATACTCCATGTTTCAAACTGTAAACTTATGAAATACTATAAAGTGCCTAGTGTAACCACTTGTACAAAACCATGCATTTAAATTCTATACATTTAAAAACTTTAACAATAATTAAAACACATTTGTATGAATACACATATATATAACAATAAACCCGTATCAATGAAGGTGAATTTTATGGTGGATTATTGATTCTGATGAAATCCCTGTTTACGGGAAGAAAATGCTCAATCCGTGTATGTTTTTATTTTTATTTACAGTAAAGACTTTTTCGAGACCGGGGTGCTAGCAGCGCTTGCTTTATTTGTTACTGATGGTTTCAGCACTGTTACAGCTTTTGGTTTCATTGTTGGAGTTGGTTTTCAGCCTCAACAAAAAGTTGAGATCCCTCATCAAATCCTCTAAAGCTAGCTATGAAACAGAACTGCAGCAGATAGTAAAGACAACCACAACGCCTTCTAAAGTTATGTAAAGAATCTCCACAGTAATACCCAGATTTGTTCTGAGCTACTGCACAAAGGTACCTCCTGTACCGAGCCAATAGATATTGCCAACATACTGGCCGGCAGATTCAGTCCCAACTTTACCCCCTCTCCTCCACCAACGGACCAATCACAATACCAGTACAATTGCCAGGCACCCAGTATTACTGCTGCACAGGTTAAAAAAGCACTGTCCAAGGCCAAGAATACAGCTACTATGGGACCTGACAATATCCCTTGAACTTCATAGTGAACTGGCACCTCACCTGTCTGCCCTGTTCAATCACAGCCTCACCTCAGACTTTGTCCATACTGAATGGCACACTGCTACAGTCATCCTTCTTCACAAAGGAGGAGTGACTACAGACCCTGGGAACTATCGCCCCATTAGCCTGACAACTCTGATATGCAAAGCTATGGAACGTATCATCATGGACCAAATAAACAAGGATATAGGGAATCTCCAAACTCTAGATCCCACACAGTTTGGTTTTGTGAAGGGTAGATCATGCCTGCTCAACCTGGTTGACTTCTCTGAGTCAGTCACCAGAGCTGTGGATGAAGGCAAGGTGGTTCCATACAGCCTAACTTGATCTGGCAAAGGCCTTTGATACCATTCCCCAATCAGGAATCAAAGAAAAACTCACTAAGCTAGATATCGATACCTATTTCACTATGTGGGTTGCAAACTGGCTCACAGATAGAACCCACAGTGTGAAATTAGTTGACTCCAAGTCAGAATGCTGACCAGTCACAAGTTGAGTCCCACAGGGTTTGGTGCTGGGTCCTCTCCTGCTTGGTATCTACTTCTCTGAAGTCCAGGCCAACATGAAGGGACTCTGGCTGACAACGTTCATAGACCATTGCAAGTTGGGAGCTATTATTAACTCCCCAAGTGATGATGACATCCTACAGAAAGGCCTCATTGAGACCAACGACTGGTGTCAAAACCATAGCCTTAAGCTCAATGCCAAAAAAGTGTCATCATCCCCTTTGCGAAAAACCCGGTTCCTGTGAATTACCACATCGATGGTAGTCCACTATCACAGATCTGGGAACACAGGTTGACAGCAACCTCTCTTTTTGTCCACCACATTGTCACTGCGGTTAGAAAGTCCTTCTATGTGGCACATCTCATTACTAAGGGTTTTGCATCCAGGAAGAAAGAGGTCATTTTCTCCCTCTACTCTTCCCTCATTAGGCCAGTCATCGAGTACAATGCCCCATTTGGCATGTACCTTACTAGACAGCTGCAACAACTGGAGAGGCCGCAAACGTACCTCACAAAAAGGATCCTAGGCCTTAAACACTTGGCCTATATGGACAGACTCAAAAAACTCCAACTATTCTCTGTCTCATATCACCTATTTAGAGGTGGTCTCTGCTTGACTTACAAAGCCATGTCTGACCCAGCTCTGTTAGAAATGCTACATCTAAAGAAATCCCAATCCCTCTGCACCACATGCTCCAGTGGCCTCAACCTCATTACCACAATCAACAGTAGCTGGAGGGACAGGTTCATAACCCAGAGACTACCCATGCTATGGAATAGACTACCCATACATGTCAAACAGAGCACCTCACTGGTCCTCTTCAAGAGAAATCATGATGAGTGGATGGGAAACAGAAAATTCACTCCTGAATCACTCCAGTGGCTCTACTCGACAGAGGCAATGGGAACTAAGGTCGGGTGGCACGATGCCAGGGTAATCCTATGGGCTAGGCTTCTAAAGGTTCCAGGGCCATTAGCCTAGTACACACCTATGAACCTATATGGGCACATATATCCCACCAATTGTTAGTTTGGGTCCCTGGTGTACATCAGAGTAGACCAAGTCCTCAACCCTCTTATCACTGGCAAATACCCATGCCCTTTTTTGGCAACATAAGTCAACACAACCGAATCACTTACAGCCAGTTTTTACACTATCGAGTGACAAGCCTGACACAGAATGCTGTCTATTATCTGTAATCTTGTCTCTTGAGGATACTGAACATGATAGCTGATGCCCAAAGTGAATGGTCTATACAAGTCTTCCCCCCTAAAGGCACCATCCAGAGTGTCTACTGCTGCCCACAATTTCATTCTTGAGTGATTTTGAGGTGGAAGCACTCAGCATGTTTTTGGGAGGTGGGAGCAACCACACACAGACACAGGGAGAACACAAACTCCATACAGACATTGGCTGGTGGTTAAGATCAAACCTTGAAACTTGTGTATGGGATTCAAAGACCTAATCACTATGGCATCTGGGCTCAACACACTGAGGAATTCCCTGATTGAAATGAATGCTGTTAGAAATGGCTAACTTGATAAAATACTGGGAAAACAACATCATCTTTTCGGGGGGGAGGGGGGGATGCTCTCTGCTTGCCCAAGTCCAAGACTGACAGTATGAAAATTATCTTGCTGGGAGACATTGGAATTGCTAAATATTCACAAGAATAAGGATACTGGCAAGACGGATATCTCTCTAAGACGATTCCCATACTGTGGGAACAAACTCCCCATCCATGCGAAGTCCATCCCTAACCTTATTTAAGCGTAACCTTGACCAGTGGATAGGAAACAGAAATTCACACTGGGTCTGGCCCTCACATCTCTGATAAAAAGAGGCAGGCGGCAATGCCCAAAACAATCACTACCCACATAACCTCTAGAAATGTAATTTATTCAGAGCTTCCCTGCAACTGTCTTGGACACGTGTGAGTACAAGACCATTAGATGACATTTAAAGCCATCTGTGGACCTACAAAGCTGATGATATGTTTTTTTGTTTGTTTTTTTGTTTGTTTTGCACTTGCTACAACTATCTCATTGCTATTTAACAGATCTGTGCTGCATTTATTGATTTGTTTGAATTTATCACAGTTGTTCAGCCTGCACTTGTTTTCTCAGCAGGAGCAACTACTGTGTGGAGTCTGCAGGTCCTCCCCATGGTCGAGTGGCGTTCGAAAGACATGCGTGAATGGGCGTGCCTTTGCTGAAGGTTGGCCATCGAGATGGCACCTCGGCACCGTAAAAATCTACTGCCAATCATTAGTGGACTGGAGTTCCACTGTGGCGACCTCTAACCGGGAAAAGCCAAAAGAAGAACAAAGAACTTGTTAAAAAAACACCATCTGTTTGTTACTGAACTGTTCTTAGATCATTTTAACAGTATCTTGATATTTCCTAACATCTTCTAATACTGCAAAAGCTGTTCTGAGTTTGCCAAAACATTTCAAAATTTTGCAAAGTTTTTCCTCTGTTTGAAGTAGTTTTTTTCCTGTGCGTATTTTTTCTAAATTTGGGAACATTTTTCAGGGTTTATGAACTTACTTGCAAGGATTCCTGATACTACAGGAGTTCTGCCTTTTGTTGCAAAGCATTTGTCACTGCACTTGAGCTCAAAATCAGTTCATTTTACATTGTTTTACATTTAGAGGATTTTATTCTGCACTCTGGCTGGAGCAAAGGGCTGAGTCAACCCACTGGAGTTGGGAACTGCTGGTGGAAGGCTTATTGTGTGTTTATCTGATTGGCGTGATGGCTTAACTGTGTAAAAGTCTTTCATCCTGCTGGTACAAAAGTCATGTTTAAACATAGTTACCCAAGCCTTATATATATGCAAACATCTACAGTTGAAAAGCCTCTACAGGAAATGCTCTCCATAGTTGCCTACTGCTCATAACTGCTTGAAGAGCTGTCAGTTTTCACAGAGGGCAGCACCACTTTAGGTCATCCTATAGTGTACTATTAAACAATCTCACTTAGACCTTTAAGTGACTCTCCCGCTACTCCGTCCAATGTACCAAGGATCTGGTATAAGTGATAGGTGCTTCCCTGTCATCGCTGTTTTTGGCCTGGTGGATATGGACTTCCTGAGGCAGTGTAGAAACTGCCTCATGTTTACTGACAACCACTTAATTTTAAAACAGATAAATACAGTACGCAAAAGATACTCAATGTCATTGGTGACAAATCTCTCACATGCACACACGAAAAAAATGCAAAACAGGTTGTCACTGTTAGCACCCAAAATACTCTTTAGCAACACTAAAGAACAAACACATATAGTCACATATGCCGAGTACTTACATGTAATCTACCCAAACCTCAAGACCTCCTAAAAGCCACTCTCAGTAGTCCCGCGCACACACAAAAAAGACAGTGTCTCTAACACAACTCTGAAAATCACAGTAGCCTCATTTCCAAGCCCATAAGTCAACTCACCACCCAACCCAACACTCTAGTTATTAGTGATTCCATTGTAAGACATACTGATGTCCCCTATACCAGGCTAAACAAGGAGAGGGTCACAATGAGCTGTCTGTCTGGAGCCAGGTCCGCCGTATCACATATGGACTTAGGTCTTTAAACCACAAGTACCAGAATGACACTGTCATAGTCCATGTGGGCATAAATGACCTAAGATGTACCTCACTGGACTATGTAAAGCAAGACATGATGGAGCTCTCTGAGCATGTGCCCCAGGCAGATGTGAATCTGTCCTTGAGGAGCATCCTACCCTAACCAAAGATGATGCCACAGAAACAACAAAAAAATGACTGACTTCAACAACTGGCTTAGTTTCTGGTGTCACAACAAGGGGATCCAGTATCTGTCAGTCTGGGGAGATATGATCAACAAACCACAATGCTTTGTCAGAGATTGTTTGCATTTGTCAACACTTGGCTACTGGATACTGGCAAAAGCTTTATCTATCCCCATAGTGCCTTTTTTAGGCCATGTCAAGTTGTTAAACCCTCCAACAAAACAAAAATCACTCGTAGCCACCTAAAGGTACAGCTGGTCAACGCTAAGAGTTTAAATATAAAACTGCACTCCTGGGAAGCACTCCTCACCATGGAGAATGCTGATATACATGCAGTCATGGAAACATGGTTCAGAACCATGGGGTGTCCCCTAGGTATCAAAGGCTACAATGCCTTTCATACCTTTTGAATCCCCCTCAGCTCAGGATTGAACAGAGGAAGGTGTTGTTCACTTGTCCATAAAGGACAAGTACACTGCTATACTGGTCCAATAACATGACTTTCTTGAGCTGCTCCATGCCCAACTAACCATAGGTGCGACCCCCTATCATATCCTTGCTAGCTACAGATCCACAAGTCTGAAAAGCCACACCTACCTAAACCTACTGTAACCTCTTAACATTCACCCTATCATCATACTTATGGGTGACTTCGGCTACCTTTCCATAAAACTAGGAAATTTATATGACCCAAAATTCACTTGCTCAGAGATTTTTGGGCTTCGCCAATGCAAACAACATGGAGCAAATGGTTAGCTCCACAACTAGAGGCACAAATATCCTAGACCTGGTAATCATGATTATGGGAGGGATGCTGCTCCCTCTTGTGCATTAACTCCTCCCTAGTAAGATCTGACCATAGAATGATCTCCTTTAGTATTAAAACTAACTACAAACCCCCCCATCAAACTCCAAACCTGTTAAGAATTTGCTTGGGCCAATTACCTCAAATTAAGTGACAGCTTATTAAACTTCCCTGCCTCTCTGAACCTGGATGACACTGAGACCCACTCTGTGCTGTACACAAAAGCACTGTACAACCACATTCACAGCTGCATTAGAGGAGGCATTACCTGTCCAAGTCAAATCTATGATTACTGACAAAAAATAAACCACCCTTGTGGACCCCTAGTATAAATCGGCTATTCAACAAAAGGGAAATAAATCCTCTCAAAAGCCAAGAAGGAACAAACAAAACAATGCAAAAATACACTCACCAGTCTAAAGAAATTGAGAAATATTCAAATCTGACAAAGCAAACTATGAGGCAAAAATTGCCTCCCAGGTAAAAGATAAACATATGGCTTTTTTAAATTATATTCATAACTTCAAGAGAAACACTCAGCAGTGAGTTACTTATGCATGACAACACCTGCACCCAGCCTGAAACTATAGCAAACATGCTGGCCGACAAGTTCAGTTCAAACCCCTCCTATCACAGAAATGCCTGCAAACATCCTCCTACCAGTCATTACGAGAGAACAGGTCCCTAAGGCACTTACTAATGCCAAAAATACAGCCTCCATGGGTCCGGACAACATTAGGATCTTTCAGAGCCACTAGAAACCATAGTTAAATGCAGTTTCTGGACATGCTTTGTCCCAGAGGAATGGAGGACTGCAAAAGTCGTCCTTTTGCACAAGGGGAGGCCCAGTAACTGACCCAGTGAACTACAGACACGTAAGCTTGACCAACCTTATCTGTAAGGCCAGGGAGATAATTATTGTGGACCTGATCAATAATGACATTGGAAATTTCCCAACACTTGACCAGACGTAATTTGACTTTGTCAAAGGGAGGTCTTGCCTGCTCAATCTATTGGACTTGTTCAAGAAAGTCACTAAGGCCATGGAGGGGGGTAAAACAGTAAACACCAGTTCTGCACTTGGCCACACCTTTCAAGGCAATCCCCCACTTGGGGATCATAGATAAACTTAATGCATTAGGCATAAACGTCTACATCATCAGATGGATAGCAAAATGGCTCATTGACAGGACACATGTTGTCCAGACAGGAGAATCCACTTCCGATAAGAAACCTGCTACTAGCAGTGCCTCACAGGACTCAGTGTTTGGACCCCTCCTCTCTGGTCTATACTTCTCTGAAGTGAAGGACAATGTTGTGGCCCTTTGTCTCACTAAGTATGCCAATGACTATAAGCTGGGAGTTATCACTGAATCCCCAAACAATGCTGAAATCCTACAAACAGGCCTAAAAATGACAAACAACTGGTGCCAAAACCATGGTCAGACTAAATGCTAAAAAACGTGTAATTATACCATTTGGTAAATCAGATATCCCTACAAATTATAATACTGATAGCACATCCCTGAAAGTAGACTCAGTGATGAAGGACTTAGGAACACAAATAGATAGTAACCTAAACTTTGACCACCAAGTAGCTACGGTAGTGATGAAATCCTTCTGTGTGGCTCAACTTACAAGTATTTTATACACTGCTGATTGTATGTAATATTAATTCAGTACTTTCACTGTATTTAAAGCTTTCTATAATCATTGTACAATTTTGACTTTACTATTTTGTATCACTTGTTTTTGTGAATCTTTTCTCCCTAGGCTTCCACTGAAAAAGGGCTCATACTCAGTCGGACATTCCTGGTTAACAAATGTCAAATAATAAATAAATAAAGGCATAGCATCAAAGTCAAAGGAAGTCATAGTGCCATTGTACCCAGCCCTCATCAGGCCCATAATCGAGTACAATGTTCCTTTCTGCATGTACCTAAAAAGGCATTTACACCAAGTGGAATGCCCACAGAGGTTTCTCAGTAAAGAAATACAAAGCGTATATGGAATGACTAAAAGCTGCATCTCTTTACTCTGTCTCAAATTGTTTATTGAGAGATGACTTATGCATGACCTACTAGGCATTCTTTGATCCAGCCCTGATGAAAATGTTACATATTCACAAAGGATTTTATCTGGGACAGGAAGATGGCAAGAGTCAAGTGGGATAAGCTGGTTCTTCTAATTGAACAAGGCGGTTTGTGATTACCTGATTTGAAGAGCTATTTCAGAGCTACACAGTTAAGGTTTCTATATGTAACAAAAGCAGAAAACTATAATTCAAAATGGAAAGGGATGATGATGAAACAGGGGAAGCTCAAGAAACAAGGAGAGACTGGGACTTTGGATACAGCTCCTTAAGAAGAACAAAAAACATACAGAATATTATATTCATAAAGTATCAGAAAGCATTCTAAGAACTAAGCCAACACAGGAATGGAGAAAGGTGATTATGCCAGTAGGGATGACTGAAATTGCAGATAGAGACAATAGGTATGAGGGGGCTGGAATTAATTGGAGAAAAGAACCAAAGTTTTGGGAGCAAATCATTAGAGAGGAAAAGGTAACAGAATGGAAAATGTCAAGAATTGATTTGGACAGCAGGCTAGAGACTGCCTTCCCTATCAAGGATTGATATCAGAGGTGGGCGGAGCCTGGATGGCTAACTGTTAGCAGTAAATTTTTGAGCTCCAAAAAAACTATACTAAAATACAGGAAAATACTCATCCTATCTTAACAAAAAAAAATATTATTAACGATCTTCTAAACTACAAATATCTCAACTTTGAAGTGGTTTCATCAAGATTTTCCTGTCAAACTATACTGGAGATTATTTCATCTGTGTGTAAATGAATAACTCAAAGAACTCCCATTGAAAAAGGAAATTGAACTGATGTCAGCAACTCTTCATGAACTCTCTCTGAAAATGGACAGATTTACTGACAACCTGCAAAACCTCAAAGAAAACTGCCTAAAACAAACGGATGTCCTTAAGGAAATGTTACAGCAACATCAAACTAAATTAGTGGACATCGAAACTTCACTTACTGACATTGATGGA
Source organism: Protopterus annectens (assembly GCF_019279795.1). Classification (NCBI taxonomy): domain Eukaryota; kingdom Metazoa; phylum Chordata; order Ceratodontiformes; family Protopteridae; genus Protopterus; species Protopterus annectens. Next base: position 1,275,562,449 of record NC_056732.1, on the reverse strand, counting down.
AGGCTCAAGGAAGAAGAGAATAAGAGTGAATTCCTCTTACAGCAAAATAACTGGTTAATCAATGAAAATAGATGACCTGGAGAATAGAGAAAGGAGAACAAACATAAGAATTTTTGGTCTTCCTGAAAAATCATAATGTGAGGACATTATTTTATTCTTAAACTCTTGGCTTCCTGAAATATTAGACCTAAAAGAAGGTTTATCAAATGGAATTGAGAGAGCACATAGAGTCACAGGAAAAACAATTCCTTCCTCACCTACTGCTCCACCTAGATCTATAGTAGTTAAATTTCTATCATATTTAGACAAGGATCTTATTCTCAAGTCAGCATGGAAAAAAAGCCCCTTAACATATAAGCAAAAGCAAATAAGATTTGATAACGATTATTCTTTAAGAGTTTTGGAACTAAGAAAGAAAACTTGGCCATTGGTGAGACTTCTTAAACAAAACAAAATAAAAGCTCAACTTGTTTACCCAGCAAAAATCAGAATTTTCCACTCAAACGACATGAGAACTTTCAACAACCTTGAGGAAACAATTTTGTTCATTACAAACAATATAATCACTATTCCAGAAGAAATGGACTGGGCAGCTTCTACCTTGAAAAGATCTTCTGAAAAAAATGATTGGTCGGATGCGAGGAAGAAGAAGAAACAAAAAAAATGAACTGAAAAATATTGATATTACCAAATATCTCAAAGCATCAACTAAAATATGAATCTCTTGCTAAAAAGTAACAAAAAGTATGTATATTTACTTGTTGATTTTTTACCATACTGAGTTTACAAATCTGCTCTCATCTGTCCTTCCATGCACCCACTACATATGTTATTTATAACTAATTCAATAGTTCTTTTTTTGACATTAGTTATTTTTTTTAGCAGCTTTACTGACTGTCAGTTATTTCTGTATAATCGTATTATTATTTTTCAATTAACAGACCATATAATTTGGTTGAGGATCTTATTGTATAAATGTGCTGGGTTATATTTATGTTTATGGCTGCTTTATGTTACTGATGAAACTTTTGGCTGGCATTTTGGGGTAGAGTGCAAATTTATATTTTATGCTGATTGGCACTTTGCTAATTCTTGTCCATTAAAAAAAAAAAGGAAAACTGATCTCCGTTTCTAACGGATTCTACAGAATACCCCCTAGTTTGACAATTTCACTGCGAGTGTCCACGTGCTTACTGTTAGTACCTTCCCACCTCGTAGTATAGTCATATATGTTCTGCTTGAGTTTCATCCTTACAATTTGCCGACTATGTATGTTCAAACAACCTCTCTGTTGGGGATAAAATAAGGGAATGAAAAAGGGAAAGGAAAAGAGAAAGGGAGAAGAAAAAGAAGTAAAATACAGAAAAAAACCCTTGCTTATTTTAGTCACATCAGACTTGCTTCAAGGTTTGTTTTAGTTTCTCATTACTCACATTTCGGCTTCATTATTTTGATTTTATTACCCATGTTGAATCATCTATTGTACGCCATTTGTCTGTGGATGCTGTTGCGTGATTAGGGAAATGAATTGACGTGACTACGTGTATTTCCTGTCTGCTACACCCTGCTTGGAGAAGTAAACAGGAGCTAAGAGGGTTCTGAAATGTGTGGTTGTGGCTTCTTTATCCTCCTGTCATTGATATGGCAATAATTAAATGCAATAAATAACTCCTTTATTATAATCACCTTCTCTTCCTTTCTGTTACAGAAGTCATTAAGTGCGTTCATGTGATTCCCGCTTTCTTATATATTTTTTTTTTTGTTGTTGTTGCTGGACTGTGGAGGTAATCCAATTGTCGTATTGTTGCTGTGACTAAGTTCTTTAAGGATGATGTATTTTGATGAAAATTCCGGCCCCTTGGCGCTTGCTGTAGAATCGGATGGATGATGTGGGCTGGGGATGAGATGGCCTGTTAAATAATTTAAGACTTTTGTGAGGCTTGATTTCTGAGTCATAGCTGACACTAGCAGTTTTGAGTAACACTTTCATCTTATGTGGTAACAATGCTGTTTTAACTACTTATGTGGTGAAATGGGGCTTGGGCAGTTTTTCTTCATGCACAGTGGTTTCTTTTGATTTTAGACTTTGGCTTTGAGGAATGGTCTTTATCAAGTCTAACTTTCGGTCTCCTTTTTTTATTGAATGTTTTGCATTTATGACTGCTTCATTGTTTAAGTGTAGTGGTTTGGGTTAGTTGTGCTTTGGGCTGGTCCTTGAATATTCCTCTTGGTACTGGGTGTTTGACAGTACCTTGCACTATAACTGTAGAGCTACTTTAAATTCAGGGTTCTGATCTCTGCTCAGATATAGAATAAGTAGATTGCATAATGTTTATAATTCAATTTATATATGCAGTTGTATGTCTTTGTAAATTGACAAGGTGTTCTCCCTTACAGTCTGGGCCTGCAGTCCAATCTAACTGTAATTTCACTGAGCTCTCAAGTTTAAAATATCCATATTTAGAGCCTGGAAGCTTCAGTAAAACCTTATTTGAGCTGTTTCAGTATACTCAAGCTAACGTCTAACTAATTCAAATACTCAAGTTTCCAGACCTCTCAGATGTCCAGCAGGCTAATATAATTACAAAAATCACACTCTAGTCAGATGACACAGAATCACATGAAAAAAACTGCTGCTCGTTTAGATACATATGCCTGGAAACTTCTTGGCTTAGACAACTTTAAAATACATGTCTGACCTGACATAATATAATCTGTAACTAAAAATTCTGCTGCAAGTCAATTATAGGTATGACAGACATCTGTAGTATTTCAATAGTAATTTACTAGATTCTGTCATCGGAGATAATTTTTATTTCAGTGTATGACAAGTCTTGTATCACTTATTAATTATAAGCCACGAAAAGAAAATGTTTAAGTTTTGATATCCTGCCTGGAAATCAGGCTCATTCTGACAGAATAACCCTCTTGTTAGCAATCCTTAAATAATGTTGATTACAAGATACTTTGGAGACACAAACACTCAGGTTATTTTAAATGATGATTTATCACAACAACTATTTGACTGATTCTTGTTCTGTTATAATGAGTTGGAGTTGTTACTTATGGGCAAAGTTGGGTTTCTCACATATCTTTGACATCTGTTTATTTTATTAAAGATGACTAAGCCATAATTAGGTTTGCAACAAAAAAACAGCCAGTCATTCTTTCTTCACTATCTGCAGTACCAATTCTAATAATTAGAAATTAAAGGACAACTATTCTCCCTGTCAATTATATTTGCATTGTTCCATGGAAAATCTAATTACATACAATAATGTTTGGACAAACTATTATTTGCTTGGCAGAGTAAATTGTTAAAACCTTAACTGGCTTTATTGCTGGTTCATATCTTGAGTTTTGATTTAACACCAACAGTTTTGGAAATATGCTTCTCTATTTTTTCTGATATATCACCAGGTATTATGATGGTACCTAGTCATCCAAACTGTCAATGTGCTTTGAGTGGTTTAGTAGGTAGAGATGTAATAGTTCAGTATCATTTTAGAAAGATACAATATTGTATTTCCTCATTAATACCTTTATAACCAACATGAGTATTAAGATAAACTGAAGTGAACCAATCTAAGTGTCTTTTTTTTTGCCAGTTAACATTTGAACAAGTTAACCTCTTATTTATTAGACAACCTATTCTTTCAAATATTAATCTATTTTATTATGAAAAATGTTACTGTAATACTGTCATGTTCCGGAATTCTTGATTTGTAAAATGTATCTTTAATAATCAATGTATTTCATTTATTGTCATTAACAACAACAAGTCATAGAGAATTGAACAATTTTATTTTTTTTTCTTTCTTGCTTTTTTATATATGTGAATTTATATTTATTACTTTATTTTACATTTGTTAACCGGGGGTGTCTGACTTGAGCTGAAAAGGTCCTTTTTCAGCAGAGGTCAGGGAAGAAAAGCTCCACATAGAAAAATTACAGATACATTTAGATATATTGAGTGGCCTTCGAAAGACATGCGTGAATGGGCATGCCTTCGTTCAAGGTTGGGTGCCGAGCTGGCACCTCGGCACTGTAGAAATCTACTGCCAATCATTAGCGGACCGGAGTTCCTCTGTGTTGACCCCTAACTGGAAAAGTCGAAAGAAGAAGAAGACACGATCAGTATACAAACAAATTACAATAGACATGTTTTTACAGTGGTATGCAGCACATCAACAGTTACAGTGGAGAGAACAAACAAGAAAATATTAATTTAAAAATAAAGGTAATTAATAGATTTGCTGTGTACAGCTGAAATTTGGAACATAGGTAGAATACAAACATAGTACACATGTACAGTACATACACTGTACATTAGCCAGTGTTTGCAAGAGTGAAAACTATTAAGTACTCTAAGTTTAGTATGTGTACCTTAACCGCTTTCACTAGCCTGGGGAGCAGTCATGGCACTGCCAACTTTGTTTGAGATGTTGCCTAATGAGATTTTTAAAGGAGGCTTTGGACAAAGTGTTTTGTATGTTAGTGGGGAGAGAGTTCCATTTTTTAGCCACTGAACTACTACATAGTGCATCTCCAAAGCTACTGTAGCTGTTGGTGACTTCTAGCAGTAGTTTGCTTGTTGATCTAAGAGGTCTTTTGGCTGAGTGATGTTGCACTAGGTTTTTGAGGGCAGTACACTTATTGGAGAGTTAATAGATATGGTTTGGCAGGTTCAAGCCAGTGGAGCTGTCTCAGAGCAGTACAGTGATTAGTTCTATATGAGCAATTTGCAGCAAACTGGGCAATTCTGTTATAGCAGGCTTCCATTTTGCTTAGTTCAGTTTTGTTGAGATTAGTCAGAATGGGAGATGCATAGAGTACAGTGGATAGAAGTTGGGAGCGAGCAATGGCTTGAGTTGTTCGTAAGAAATGGTTGGATACGGTAGAGTGATCCCAGTTTGGCATGTACTTTAATAGTTAAGTTGAGATGACTATCACATTTTAGGTGGGAATCTATGGTTATTCCCAAATAGCTTAGCCTGTGCCACTGGAGCGACTGGAGTAGCATTTGTGGAGTAGATAGTGAAGTGACTGTTATCAGTGTTTTTGTTAGAACTGGTTATAATCATAAGCTGATTTTTATTTGGAGTGAGGATAAATTGGGCTTTGGTAAGGTAATTTTCAACGTCACAGAATGCTAGTTGAGTTGTTTGCAGGAGGGTGGGAATGTTTTGTGCAGCACAGATTAAGGTAGCATCATCTGCATACTGAATGACAGAAGCATGTTATGTGGAGGTATGGAGGTCATTTGTCAAGATTGTGAATAGTAGTGGTCCTACGATAGAACCCTATGGGACTCCTATAGTTATGGGCAGCTGAGGAGAGAGAGAATGTTCCCATTTCACAGCTTGGTACCTATCAGTTAAGTAGCTTTGGAACCAGGTAAGAGTGGAATTTGATAGGTGACACTGGTTTAGTTTGTTTAGCAGAATTTGGTGCGAGACTGTCAAATGCTTTGGACATAACCAAAAAAAGAGTTGACACCTGCAGGCCTTCGTTTTTGAGACAGTTTACTGTGTCTGTGAAGCAGAGGAGGGCTGTAGTGGTACTATGGGCAGGTTTGAAACCATGTTGAGTAGGTGACAGGATGTTGCTGTCTAGGAGATATTTTTGCACCTGGGTATGGATGCATTTTTTTAGGATTTTGGCCAGGGGAGAGAGTAAAGCAATGGGTCTGTAGTTATTAAGTTCAGTAGAGGTCCCGCCTTTATGTATGGGTGTAACATAGGATATTTTCCAGAGTTGGTCACATAGTTTTCAACAATTGATCTGTTTATGAGAGCGGAGATTGGGATAGCAAAAGCATCTGATGTGAGTTTCAAGAAACAGCTGGGGAGTACGTCAGCGGTACAGTGACGGCTGTTGATGAGGGTTTTTAGTTTGGAGAGCATGCTTTTGATTGAAGAGATGGAAACTGTTTTGAGGGTAAAGCTTGTATTAGTGTTATTTGTGTTGGGGGGATAGTGAGGTTGGAACTGTCCTGTGATACTAAAGATAGAACTAAGTTCACAAAGTGGGAGTTGAATTGTGTTTCGATGGGAACTTAAGTGTCCGGGGTGGTTGGTTTGGGGGTAGCCTTTTGGGTGGATTTTAGTAGCTGGTTTACATATTTCCAAAATTTTGGGGGGGTTGTGTTGGTATTTAGTTTGTAATGTCATGTAGTATGATGTTTTTGTCCAGCATAATGGATTTTTTGCATGGTTGTGCAGTTCTTGGTACTTAGTTGGGCTGTGTGTTTCTTTGTTTTTTTTTTATAGTAAAGCCAGGCATTGTCTCAGGACTTGAGGATTTGTTTGGTTTCTTTACTGAGCCAGGGGTTTGTAGAGGTTCTAACCTTAATTTTGCACAATGGAGCGAGAGTGTCTAGGTGTTGTAGAAATGTTTTGTTGAAATATGCTACAGCCTGGTTAAGTGGGAGGGTTTTTTAGGGGGGGTCCAGTCACAGTTACAGAGTAAAGTATTGAGGACCTCAGGGGAGAAGTATTTTTGTGTTTCTAGTGGATTTACAGTTAGTGGTTTTGCATATGCGTGTTCTACTACGTATAAGGTATATTATGTTATGGTCACTTAAGATGTCTGGGAGACTGCCTGTGTGGGGGTGCAATGTAGGGTTGTTAGTTAGGACCCAGTCATGGATGGATTTCCTTTTAGATTTTTTTATCACATCCAGTTGGAATTTGGACTAGCTGCTAGTAGCCATGGAGATTTATTAGATTACTTGGTGGTTCTGATATACAGGTGAACCATTCTATGTTGACATCCCCCAGAATAAGGTTTTCTTGTGAGTATGTGGAAGAACACCAGGATAAAAAGTCTCTGAGGCTAGCAGGTGTATTACCAGGTGGAATACAGATCACAATTGTGGTGATGACCTTTTTAGGGTGAAGTTGAAGTTGAGATATAAGTCTGTCCCAATTATTGGGGGAGGGGTAGGAGTTTGGTAATTGATATACAGTTAAGTCGGACTTATACAGTAAGGCAGTTCCACCCCCTTTGCGAAGTGATCTGTCTTGTCTAATGATATTGTAGCCAGTAGAGAGAACTTCTGAGTTAACTATGTTTTTATTTAGCCAGGTTTCTGTTAAAGCAACTATGTCTGGGGAGTAGTGTGCTATTGTGGCCTGGAGTTCAGGTATTTTATTTCTGATATTTCTAATATTAATATTTAGTATTAAAAGATGGTTGGTTTTGCTGCTGTTGTTGATTTGCCCAGGGATGAAAATAGTGGGGGTGTTATGTTCTCGAGCAGTTTGTGTTGGACAGGACGGATTTGGGCCTGGGTTGGGGTGGATGTCCCCACTTAGGGTGAGCCCGGTGTTAAAATGGTGATATAGATGTTCGAGTTTGGTGATGAGTGTGAGAAAGTATTGTGTTTTTGGAGTAGGAATGAGAGCATATGTGTTTAGGTCTGAATTGGTCTGTTATGTAATTCTTGAACAATTGTGGGCAGATATTATTATAATGTGCGGTGTCTGTATATGAGAGTGCATAATATAGTGTTGTGCTACTAAGTTTAGGGATACTGCTAGAGTGATAACTTGTGGAGTTATAAAGAATTATGAGAAGACAGACTAGACTTAGTTGTGTGATAGTCATGGTTATAAAGTTTAAGTTGGTTCTAGGTGAAGGTGTGGATAGGAATTATAGGGTTGCACTATATGTGGATGGGTAAGTAGTGTGGGGAGAGGTAATAATGCCTAGCGGGAATGAGAGTGGTTGGGAGTATTCTGTGGTGGAGCAAGTGGGTGTGGTGAAATGTGATTTGACTTGAGGAGCTGTGATTGGTGGAGGTGATGTCAGGTTGAGCTGTGGGTGTGGCTGCGATTACTATAAATGTAGAGGCAGTGGGGGTGGGAGGGAAATGGGGACAGGGGAGTGGAGAGAGCCCAAGCTTAGCGAGGGCAAACGGAGCGAGGCAAAGCCCACCAACACAAGCGTAATGGGCAGCAAAAAGTAAGTGTGCCTTTATAAATCTGAACACTTTAAACAAATTCCTGAGGTCTAATGGCTTACCAGCAAGCAGAATTTAATTGCTGAAGAGCACTTGTGTCCAAGTGGGAGACTAGTAATTTAAAGATGGCTCCATGCTCAGCAGGATTCTAATGTAGACTTAGTATTGGGGGAGAGGGATAGCACAAGGGGTGCACACCAGGTGGAATGCAAAGAAACCAGCAAAACCAGAGAGGCAATCAGGGGAAATCTATCAGTGAAGGCCTCAGAGGGGGTGATTAATAATTTAAACTCTACCTGTAAAGTGAAGGAGAGAAGAGACAGCAAAGTTCTTTAAGGTTGGGAGTGTGTCTTCACACTGACTTGCCTATTACTAGCCAGTTTGTGCACAGATTAGAGTAGGGAGATACATTAGCAATGAAGGGGAATGTACAGAGATGCAAATAAACAGGTGGGGCTCAAGTGATACAAACTAAGGCAGAAAGCACTGAGAGGGCTGCTTGATGGTTAATTTAATCACAGAGATCTGAATTAAATGTACACTGTCTACTGGACAGTTAGGATTACTGCACTAGCTGGGGGGGACACAACGCTACAAAGTACAGTTGTGTACCTACCATAAATGTAGATGTTCAAGTGTATTCACTGTTGCAGTCATTACAATTGGGTTAACCTGCTGGCAGGCTACCTGCAGTCGGCCTGAATTCCAAAGTCTAGGTCCGGCGTCGGTTGCTGTCGCCTCCTCCCTGACGTCAGTGCGCCAGGGGTATAAAAGATGCAGCCGACGCCATTTTCTTCAGTTTTTCTTGGCACAGATGTCAGGTGCCCCCAAAAGGGTAGGCTAAAAATATGTGTATAAAGCATGCATGCCTCAAGTAACAAGTTTCCTTCATCTACAAGCAAATACACCACATAGGTTATATAGAATAGAGAAGTACAGATATGGTCCAGCAAAGAAAAGGGGGATGGTGGGTGGGTAACCTGGACTGCAACAGTGAATACACTCGAACATCTACATTTATGGTAGGTACACAACTGTACTATGTTCATCGGGTTTCACTGTTGCAGTCATTACAATTGGGTTGAATCCCAAAGCTAAGGTTGGGAGGCTGGAGCTAAATAGAATTAGGAGCGGCTATGAGGCCCTGCAGGACTGCAGTGGCAAAGCCTGCCCTGGATTTGAAGTAGAGTGGTAAGTGGTAGTGCTTTGTAAAGGTGTGCACTGAACTCCAGGTTGCAGCCTCTAAAATGTCTTTGGTTGGCACTCCTCTGTGGAAGGCTGCTGAAGTGGCTGCTGCTCTGGTTGAATGTGGCCTAATGTCCTTAGGCACTGATTTGCCATGTTGAGAATAGCATAAACGAATGCAGTGACCTATCCACTTGGAAATAGTCTGCTTTGAGATAGCCTTTCCTTGTGATCCTGCAGCATATGCTACCAGTAATTGTTCAGTCTTTCTAAAAGCTTTGGTTCTGTCCAAGTAGAAGTGCAGTTGTCGGTGTATGTCCAAAGAATGCAGTAGTTTCTCACCCTTATTCTGCGGGTTTGGATAAAAGGTAGGCAAATGAATAGTTTGGTTGAGGGCCACATTGGACACTACCTTAGGCATAAATGTGGGGTTTGTCCTTAGAGAAACCCTATCTGGATGAAAAATGATAAAAGGTTCCACAGCCATGAGTGCCTGTAGCTCTGAGACTCGTCTTGCAGAGGTTATTGGTAGGGGCAGAGCTGTTTTCCATGATAAAAATTTTATGCCAGCTGTAGCGGCTGGCTCAAAAGGAGGCAGAGTGAGTTTTTCCAAGACATAATTGAGGTCCCATGCAGGTATTGGTGATCTCCTTGGAGGCCGTAAATTTTTGGCTCCTCTGAGGTACTGCCTTAATAAAGGATAAGAAAAATAGGTGGCTCTGTATTGTAATGAGCTGAAATGCCAGAGGCATGAATCTTAATTGATGAAAAGGATAGGCCTTTGTCTAGCATCTCAGTTACGTATTGTAAAATCTGAGGGATATTTGGAACAGTCATGTTAATTCCTTGTGCCTGGTTCCAAGCACAGAATCTCTTCCATTTTTTTGCATAAGATTTTCTGGTACTGGGCCTCCTGGCCTCCAAGATAACATCCATCATCGCTTTAGAGAGAGGTGTGTTTTGAAAAGCTACATTATCCGCCATGCTGCCAGATTTAAAGTCCTGAGTTGGCTGTGCAGGATGTGATTGTTTTGTTGGGTCAGTAAGTGAGGAATTTGAGGTAACGCCAATGCTGGGCATTGAGTCAAGTTCCTGAGGATTGGGTACCAGTGCTGGCGGGGCCAGTCTGGGGCAATCAGTATCATTTTTGGCTTCTTGTCTGACCTTTAGGAGTACCTTGGGGAGGAGAGGCAGTGGGGGAAAGGCATATACTGTTAGGTTTTTCCAGCTGAAAGACAGAGCATCCACTTTTCATGCTTGCTTGTGATAAGTCCTTGTGCAGAATCTCTGTAGTTGGCAGTTGTGAGGGGAGGCAAATAGATCTATGTCCAGGAATCCCCAATTCGTTGTTATCATGCTGAAGACTTGTGGATCCAATTTCCACTCGTGGGGATCCATGAGGTTTCTGCTTAGTTCGTCTGCCAAAGTATTTATCCTTCCTGGCAGGAATTGTGCTTGCAGATGTACCTGGTAAGTCAATGCTGTGTCCCACAAAGTCATGGCTACTCTGCAAAGGGGGTAGGAGTGTGTGCCTCCCTGCTTGTTTATGTACCACATAACTGTAGTATTGTCTATCCTTATCAGTAGTTGTCCTGGATTAAGTAGGTCCTTGAAGGCTGTCAAGGCATTCTGAACAGCTAGCATCTCTTTTTGGTTGATATGTAGACGCATTTGGATTGCGGACCATGAGCCCTGAATACATCTTCCTGCCATGTGGGCCCCCCAGGCATAATCGGATACATCTGTTGTCAATGTTTGCCTGGCTGGGGGTATGGTGAATGGCTGCCCCTTGTTGTGGTGACAGGTCTTTGCCCACCATCAAAACTCCTGTTGCAGGCAGGGAATGAGTGTAATTATTGTTTCCAGGCTGTGGCAATGTTGAGTCCAAACACTTTTTAGATACCATTGTAGTTTCCTCATATGCAGTCTTGCATATGGAATTAGCAGAATGCAGGATGCCATGAAGCCCAAAGCCTGCAGAATTTTTCTTGCAGTTACCTGGGTGTTTGTTGCCAACTTTTTGAAATAGGTAGTCAGTTGCCTTTGTTTGTCTGGCATGAGATAAGCCATCTGGGCAGTTGTATTTAAGCTTGCACCCAGGAATATTATTTCTTGAGAGGGTACAAGTTTTGATTTCTTTTTGTTTACTGTGTACCCTAGGCATGTTAACAATCTTTTTACAAACGCCAGATGCTGTAGTAGTGTGTCCTTGTTCTCTGCTTGAATAAGGCAGTCGTCCAAGTAAGGATATATTTGTATTTCTCTTTGTCTTAAAAAGCAATTACTGGTGCCAGGCATTTTGTGAAGACCCTGGGCGCAGTAGATAAGCCAAAGGGCAGTGCAGAGAACTGGTAGTGCATTGAGCCAGCTATGAATCTGAGGTATCTTCTGCATGATTGTCTGATTGGAACATGCAGGTATGCCTCTTAGTTCTAAAGTTACAAGCCAAGCCTTCTTGCCCAGCATGGGCAGAAACTGCTGCAGAGTCAACATTTTGAATTTTGGAATATCCAGGTATGTGTTTAGAATAGGTAGGTCCAGTATTGGCCTCCATGCTTTGTCCTTTCTGGGCACCAAGAAAAGTCTTGAGTAAAATCTTTGTCCCTGCTCTTGTTGTGGTACTTGCTGAATGGCCCTCATGTCCATGAGGGATGAAACTTGTTTTTGTGCCTCTGCCCATTGATTTTTTGGCAGGTCCGGCATACCGTTTGCCCTTGGCATGGTGTGAAAGTGGAACCTGTAACCTTGTGACACTATGTTCAAGACCCATTTGTCCTGGGTGATTAGGTGCCAGTTTTGAGAAAAAAGTGCTAGTTTTCCCCCTAAAGGAGCTGCCAGAAGATAAGTGCTTGGCGCTGGCAGGGGGAAGTCATTGGGACTGCTTTCTGTATGGCTGTGATTTTGTCTTCTCTGCTTTTGGAGGTAGAAGCACCCCATTGTTTAGACCTGTATGAGCCTTGGGGCTGGGATCTGCCTCTAGGGCATCAGTATCTGCCTCTTTGTGGCCTGTCTGACACTGGAAAGGACCAATTCTTTGTAGGCCAGTGTCTGCTAAATCTTGGAGGCTGTACCTGTAAGAAATCCTTGACTGTTTGCATAGATTTGGCTTTATCCTCCATTTTCTTCAACACCTCTTCTGCATTAACAACAAACAAGGTATCATGCTGTAATGGAGCATCTAATAATTTTGCTTTAACATGATCAGGCAGATTTTGTTCCTTTAACCAAGCATGCCTCCTAATGACAGAACCCGTAACAGCGGCTCTGCAGGAGGCCTCCAAAGAATCAAAACCACATTGTAAAGTATGCTTTCCAACTTGTTCAGCTGCATGCAATAAATCCTGCATTTCTTTATTTTCTGCACATTCAGAATTTGTCAACATTTTCTGTTTAAGCAGTGACATAATGTATTGCTGATATTTAAGCATGTGAAACTGACAATTTAAAGCCCTTATAGCCAAGGTAGCAGAAGTGTAGATCTTTTTTCCCCATCTGTCCAGTGCCCTGGAATCTCTGTCAGAGGGGGTAGGGTTTTTTGCAGTGGAAGCCTTGACCCCCTTGGGACCCTGAGAGATAGTTTCTGGGTCAGCAGCAGGGTTTTTAAAAATAAATTTGTGGGAGTCTGGGACCCTGTAGTATCTGTCTGGCTTAATAGGAGCTGGAGGTAAGGAGTCTGGAGTCAGGCTGGACTCTGAAAATACATCATCTACAATGTCTAGCACAGGTGGAATAGCCAGGGGCCTGTGCTGAGGCAGTAAAAGAAAGTCTTTGAGCCTTTTCTTAGATTCTGAATAATCTTGGCTCTCCCAGTGGAAATGCTCCCTCATAGTATGCAGTGTTTTCCCAAAAGAATAATCCTCAGGAGGAGAAGCTGAGGGGATAGATTCTTCAGTATCAGTATCCTCATAAGGAGGAAAAGAGTATGCCTGATCAGAAGAAGAATCAGATGAAATGGAAACCTGATCTGAAGATTCATATTCTACCTCTTGCCTAGGCCTCTTCTCAGGAGGAGGATGAGAACCCCTGATCAAAGTAATTCGGTCTTTGGCCATTTTGAGCATCTGTTTTTTAGGCATGGAGGCCTGTCCATGGGGCTGTTGTGCTTGTTTCTTTGTCTTTAAAGCTGCTTTAGTCTTTGCCTTTGTAGCTGAAGTAGTTTTAACATATAATTGTGTAGGCCTGAAAATGCCCTCAGAAGCCGATGCCTGTTCAGCGGCTCCAGACCCATCTGAGGGAATAGTTTCTGAAGATCCAATACCTTGAGTTTCTGTAGACCTGGTTGACACCACGTGGGAGTCGGTATCGGCCTGCGGCTCTAAAGTAGCACTCGTCAGGGGCTGCGAAAGCGCCTCACTGAGAACCAGCGACTGGCCTAGAAGAAGTCTTGTCGTCGGTTTTGGACCTCGGATGCCTGTCCTTCTCTTTTTCCTTGCGTTTTTTGTAAACTCTGGTAGTCGGCTGTTCCGACGGCATTATATAATTAAATCTTCTGCTAAAGTAATGAAATGCAAAATCGTACAGATGCTTAATAGTGCGTTAGCTAAATCTAGCACAAAACCGACAACTAGCAACGTTGTGGTCATGGCCTAGGCAAAGAATGCAGTAAGAATGAAAATCCTTATGAGGTATTTGCTTCCCACAAGAAATACAACTATTAACTTTTTCTAACATCGGTCTGGAGCAAGAAAAAAGTTTCCCCAACGGGATACTTAGCTTTTAATGAAGACTTCGGATCTGAAATTCGAGCTTGAAAATCTCAGGAGTCGGCTGACCGGCACTTGTGAACTCTTTTGCTTCGGGCCCCACGTGGCAAGAAAGACTGAAGAAAATGGCGTTGGCTACATCTTTTATACCCCTGGCGCACTGACGTCAGGGAGGAGGCGACAGCAACCGATGCCGGACCTAGACTTTGGAATTCAGGCCGAATGCGGGTAGCCTGCCAGCAGGATAACCCAATTGTAATGACTGCACCAGTAAAACACAATGAACATCAGTTTTCTTAGCACGCTAAGAACTACTAAGAAACACTGCTAATGTTATAGCTTCACTCTCATAACACATACAAGTAGAATGCCTGGGTGGACTGACCCTGCTCTTGAGGGTCAAAATGTATATCCTTGTTTAGTTTTTCAGTAACAATTCCTTCTTAGACTGTATGGGTGGGGTGGTAGCCACAGACTGCAGAGTTGCTTGAGTGTGCTCCTGCTCTTGAGGCTCAAAATGTATATCCTTGTTTAGTTCTGCAATAATGATTCCTTCTTAGACTGTATGGGTGGGGTGGTAGCCGCAGACTGCAGAGTTGCTTGAGTGTGCTCCTTTTCTAATGTTAATATTAATCTATAATTAGTTACTACCAATAGCTAATGTTATTTCAACTATTAGTAATATTACGTATCCTAGAACTTCAACATGGACCTCAAATATGTCAATATCTTTCTTCACTTGTCTGTCAAGATGGCTAATCTGACTGAACACTACTGTTTTTTTTTTTTCAGATTAGGAGTGTATTTCACTCCAAGTCGGTTAATGTGTTTTATCAATTCATTAATTATTTGGTTATACATATTCAACTTTTTTCCATTGTTTTTTCTTTTATTCTACTGGCCTAAATTTAGTTATTACTTACAGCTTATATTAGGACTGCGGTGGTGGTGCTGCGGAAGCGTTGTCGCCTCACAGTTAGACGTTGCCCATTCGATTCTCAGTTAGAGCATCTTCTGTGTGGCGACATGCATGAATGGGTGTTCCTTCGCTGAAGGTTGTGCGTTAGGCCCGGCAAGCCAGTACGTAAAAATCTACTGCCAATCATTAGCGGACCGGAGTTCTGCTGTGGCGACCCCTAACCGGGAAAAGCCGAAAGACACAAACAAACTTACAGCTTATATTAAGAAGAATTAATCCAATTACAGTGTTCAAAACTATTATAAATAAAAAAAGTTACACATTTTTCTGATTTGGAAATATTAAAACCTATCTTAACTACCTTACAAGCAAAGCTAAACTAGATGGACTTACCCTTGCTATCTCTAAATGTTAATGGATTAAACAATCCAAGGAAAAGATCTAATCTTCTAAGATATCTAAAATTAAATAAAGCGCAAATTGTATTTATCCAAGAATCCCGTTTCAAATCAGATGATAAATTTAGTCAGAGTCCATTGGAATATATAAAATTATCTCAGTCTTCATACAAGAAAAAAAACAGAGGAGTTTTAATACTTTGAAAGAAAAATGTTACTATTCCTCAAATCATTTATAATTATGAAGACAAAGAAGGACTTACAGCAATTGTTTTAATAAGATTTGCTAATAGAATGTGGACACTCGTCAACCCTTACTGGTTTCCTGGTATAGGGATAGGAACGGTCAGAAAACATTTGGACCTAATGAATAAAGTATATAAAGGTAATCTAATATTTGGGGGGACTTCAACTGTATTTTAGATCATTCAGAAACCACTAATAAAAGACATTTTCATCTTACTCCCATAGGTAAAGCTCTCAAAAGCTGGTGTGAAAATTTAAACCTTACTGATACTTATAGGTATAAAGAGGATAACTCATTATTATTATTTTCTCATAGTGACTATAGGTTCGGAACCCAAACTAGAATTGACAAAATGTATTTATCTCAAGACTTGAACATGAAAATAATTGCTTTTTCCATAACTCCTTGTTCTTTTATGGATCATAATTCACTTATCCTAAAATTTGAAATAGATTTCAAGAGACTAAACTTTACAATAAGACTACCGGCATATATCATTATTAAAACTATTTAAACCATGGCTAGATTCTGAAATTCAATATTTTCTAGATACCAACCTGTCAGAAGACACTAATTTAATAACATTATGGGATACACTGAAGACTTATCTATATAGTAAAATACTTCCATGGTTTATAAACAAAACTAAAGAATGGGAATCAAAACTTCATAATATTAAAAAACAAATTATAGACACCAATAATGACAACTTAAAAAATTCACTCATAAAGAAAAAAAATAATGGAAGACTTAAATAACAAATATAATAAAATATTAATTCATAAAACTAACCTAGCACTAGAAAGATTAAAAATTAACTCATATTCGACGTCGCCAAAACACTTACATAATCTTGCAATGAGAGTTAAAGACAAACCACTGAAAATAATATCATAAAAATTATCCATGATGGGAAAAAAATAAAACAGTCTCAGATATTAGTGACAGTCTAGAAGTTTTTAAGTACCACTACACTGATCATCAGCTAAATGTTAATTCATACTTTGATCACTTACATTTAGATATAAATTTATCTAAAATAAATAGAATACCTGAAAAATTAAAAATAGAAATACAAAAACAAATTTCCCGCAAGGAAATAGTTGATGACATTAAAGAAAACAAAAATAACAAAGCTTCTGGAATTCATGGAATTATAATTGAACTATATAAGATATTCTCATCTTCAGCTATCTCAATTTACCATAAAACCCTAAATGAAATACAAATTCAAAATATACCACCACCTTCATGGACATATTCTTTATTCATGCCCATCTTAAAGGAAAATAAAGATCTGAAACAATGTAGCTCCTTACAGGCCAATCTCACTACTTAATAATGATTTCAAAAGTTTCATGTCCATTCTTGTCAACATAATTTAAAAATCCTTAATATATATTATAAATGAAGATCAATCAGGATTTATCTAGAATAGGTTCATAGGTAGGTGGTACTAGGCTACCGGCCCTAGGGCCTATACAAGCCTAGCCAAAACGATTCCCTGTCTATTGCTTCCCACAAATATTTACTTTCCTGGACCCCTGTCTAGTAGGGCTACTGACGTGATCCCAAGGTGAATTTTCTATCTCTCATCTAATCGTCAAGGTTCCTCTTGAAGAGGGCCATTAAGGCGCTCTGCCTGACATGTATGGGCAGCCTATTCCACAGTATGGGGAGTCTCTGGGTCAGGAACCTATCCCTCCAGCATGTTCTATTCATTGTGATGACAAGGTTAAGATCCTTGGAGCATGTGGCTCGGAGGGATTGGGATTTCTTTAAGTGTAGCATGTCCAACAACTCTGGGTTTGTCCTGGCCTTGTATGTTAGGCAGAGATCGTCTCTGAGTAGGCGATATGCGACAGAGTATAGCTGGAGTTTCTTTAGATGGTCAGCATAAGGCATCTGCTTTAGGCCTGTGATTCTTTTTGTGAAATATTTCTGCAGCCTTTCTAGTTGTTGCAGATGTCTTGTGAGGTACATACCAAACAGGGCATTGTATTTTATAACGGGTCTAATGAGGGATGAGTACAGAGGGACAATGACCTCCTTTTTTCTGGATGAAAAGCCATTAGTGAAGAGGTATGCCATATAGAAGGATTTTCTAACTGTTGTGGCTATGTGGTTATCAAAGGTGAGACCACTGTCCATCTGTGTCCCTAGGTCTCTTATCACACTTTTGGTATTTAGTGTACTGCCACCTATGTGTTAGTTTACAGGTACGTGTTTTTCCCCAAAGGGGACAACTATATATTTTTTGGCATTTAGCTTGAGCCCATGGGTCTGGCACCAGGCATCTGTTTTGGTAAGGCCCTTTTGTAATATATCCACATCATTTGGGGATTCAATAATGGCTCCCAGCTTGCAGTCATCTGGGAACTTTGTAAGCAAGAGTCCCTTAGTGTTGGCCTGTACTTCAGAGAAGTAGATGCCAAACAAGAGTGGTCCCATGACAGAACCCTGAAGTATACCACTTGTCACTTGTCTGGAGCTGGATTTGGAGTCAGCTACTTTTACAGTGTGTGTTCTGTCAGTAAGCCAGTTTGCAACCCATCAAGTGATGTAGGGATTAATGTCCAGCTTAGTAAGTTTATCTATGATTCCAGAGTGGGGGATAGTGTTGAAAGCCTTGGCGAGGTCCAAGTAGGCTGTGTGAACCACCTTACCCTCGTCCTCAGCTCTGGAGACTGATTCGATGAAGTCGATCAGGTTCAGGAGGCAAGATTGGCCCATTCACTAACCCAAACTGGGTGGGGTCCAGTGTTTGAAGGTTGCCAATGTCTGTTTATAAGTTCCATGATAATATGTTCCATGGCCTTGCAGATCAGGCTAGACAGACTGATGGGACGGTAGTTCCCGGGATCCCAAGTGGATCCCCCCTTGTGGAGTGGGACGACTGTAGCTGTGTGCCACTTTGTGGGCATGAAGCTTGAGGTGAGGCTGTGATTAAATGTGACACATAGGTGAGGTGCCAGTTCATTCTGTAATTCTTGCAGTACACAGCCTGGGATGTCGCCTGGTCCCATGGATGCTGTATTCTTGGCTTTGGAGAGTGCAGTTTTTACCTGCGTGGCCTTGATTACTGGAATTTGGCATTCTTTCAGTACTGAGATGGGCCCTTTAGGGGGTGAGAGGGGTAAGTGAAGTTGGCACTGAATCTGCCAGGATACTGGCAATATCCTTGGGATCAGTATATCTAGTGCTATTCTGCTGTAGCTCAGAGCAGGTCTGAGTATTGCCATTTAGATTCTTGACATAGATATAGAATGCCTTGTGGGTATCTTTGGAATCTTTGGCCATTTTGTTTTCGTAACTTGCTTTGGAAGATTTTGAGGGATCTCAGATTTCTACTGAGGCTGGTGAGGGAGTTTTTTGAATACTAGACACATCTATGCCAATATTCAAAGAATCTCAACACTTATAGACATCTTAAACAGGGATAATCGTGAAGCCCTTTTAATTGCACTTGATATTGAAAAAGCTTTTGATACACTAAAATGGGATTATCTTTTTAAAACCCTAGAAATTTTTGATTTTTCCCCTCATTTCATATCTTTGATAAAAAGTTATATAAAAATAATCTTGCTTATGTGAAACTTGTCCCTTTCACTTCAGAATCCATTAAAATCTCCAAAGGTACTAAGCAAGGTTGTCTCATGTCTCCCATTTTATTTGCCCTAGCAATAGAATTGTTTGCTTCTGTAATACGCAATGATTCAAAAATAAAAGGTATTGACATATATGGTCAATTTAATTCCAAAATCATGCTCTTCGCAGATGATATTCTTCTAACTTTGAGGGCCTTAAAAGAATCTCTTCAGGAATTAGATATGCAAACTAAAAAATTATTTTGCAACTCAAATTTACGCATAAGTGATACAAAATCTAATTATATGTTTTTGAATAAAAAACATAACACTCATTTAATCTCAAATCACTTAATAAGAGAACAGGTTGCTTCTATAAATTATCTAGGAATTAGGTTATGTGATAATATCATTGCAACCTTATCTACAAACTATAAAAAAAATTTAACCACATTACTTACAGAAAAAAGGAACAAACTATACCTAAAATGTGAGGATAGACTGCAATTAATAAAGATGGTACTAGTCCCAAAAATAAACTACACAGCACAAGCCATTTCTATCTTACCAAGTAAAAAAACTATTACAAGACATTAATAAAACTCCATTAAACTTCCTCTGGTTTCCTAAAAAGAATAGGACACAGCCTACTCCCATCATATTAGACCCTGGGAATTGGGAGGAATTAACTTCCCGTATTTAGAAACATACATCAAAGCCTCTATTTTCAAAATAGCTGTTAATTGGATGGATCCTAATTTTCCTTCTGCTTGGAAATCATTACGACGAAAAGTCTTCTGCCAAATGATCAAACTAATAAATTCTGGTATATACTAAGTGCTAATCTACAATACAACATAGCGAGTCCCACCAATTCAAACCATATAAATTACATTTACAATATACTTTCCAATAGAGATATAAAATTATGGTGGGAGCTGCTAATACCATTCAGAATTACACAAAAGGTTTCCAACAAAATGCATAAAAATATTTTTAACAATTGAGAATTAGAAAATGTCACTTGCTAGCAAAACTATATAAGGAACTTGTCAGTGCTAAATATGCAACAAATAATAAATACTTTGACATTCCAAATACAGATTGGCTTGTACTTCAAAGCTTTTTAGCATATGCTCAAGAATTATGCAGATTAATTCATTTAAAACTGAACCTAAACTAATATTCTACATTCAAGAAATTATTTATAATAACTATAATTGGACAAACTTAACATCAAAATTTTACAAAATTTTAATAAATTATAAAGTTAATCCAAAACAAAATTTCTGGAATTTTATCACTAAAGGACATTCAATTAATATGTCAATTGAAAGTAAAATTAATTTACTATACTCTACCAAACTAACCTCTAATTTACAAGTTTGGAAGATTTTCACATGGAAATTTCTCCATAGAGCCTTTTATACTCCCACCAAGATTGCTGAAATGAACTCTTCTAAATATAGTGTATGCTGGAGATGTTCACTAAGTTGTGAAGCTGATTGGTCTAGCATAATGTATGATTGTAATAAAATCAAAAAAATATTGGGAGGAGATTTCCTTCAAGCTATTTTCACAGATTCATTTGTATTAACAAAATCTCTGATTTTTTTGAATGTCAATGAAACAAATGAAATGAGTAAAAAAAAATAATTTATGTACTCACCATAATGTTCCATGTGAGTTGTTCCATCTCACCTTCATTCTTCACTGATGGTTTCGGAGCCGATCCTCGGCTCCGACATGGCCGACTAGCAAGCTCAAAGTTCTCCAGTAGCTGGAGACCCAACCCCTTATCCCACAATGCACTGCTGGAATTACCTCAGATCTTGTTTGCTGCGTACCATACAGAAGTAAAATAATTATTCTGCCTAGGAATGAAGACACACCGAAAAACCAGGATGAAGACAGCCTCCAGGTCAACTGCCAACCAGGAGCGGGAAGGAGGAAGGGACGTGAGAATGAAGGCGAGATGGAACAACTCACATGGAACGTTATGGTGAGTACATAACTTCTTTATGTGAAGTTGTTCAATCTCGCCGTTCATTCTTCAGTGATGGGTAGTGTCCCTAGCACCCTGATCTTGGGTGGCTCACGGAAGAACCATAGAACCAAATGAAGCCCTGTCGCTGGAGGCCTTATCCACTTTGTAATGAGTTATAAAAGTGAGAAGTTTAGACCATGTGGCTGCTGCACAGATGTTGTCCAAAGGTAATTTGGCTTGAAAGGCTGAAGAGGTAGAAACTGCTCTGGTTGAATGAGCCTTCACCTTACTAGACAAGAGCATGTTAAGACAAGAATATGTGTAAGTGATATAATCCGACAGGGTTGCTTTGACAACTGGTTTACCTTTCCTGGCCTCAGAAAAAAACACAAAAAGCTGACCTGATTTCCTAATGTCTTTTGTTCTGTCTAAATAAAATCTAAGTTGTCTGTGAACATCAAGTTTGTGCAACATATATTCCAATTTGTTGGTGTGATTAGGGAAGAAAATGAGCAACTCAATGACTTGATTGATGTTAATCTCAAAACATACTTGAGGCAAAAAGGATGGATTTGCCCTGAGAGATACTCTATCAGCATGGAAGACCATATAAGAGGGCTTGGAGCTCTGACACTCTGCGGGCTGAAGTGATGGCTACTAGGAAGACAGTTTTCCACAATAGAAATTTTAGTTCACAATATGATGCAGGCTCAAAAGGAGAAAGAATGATGCGAGATAACATAAAAATTCAAATTCCAAGGAGAGTAAGGTGTCTTCACTGGAGGCCTCATGTGAAAAGAACCTTTTAGAAAAGCCTAAGACAAATGGGGAGCCATAATATTCAGTCTGTCGATCCCTAAATGGAAATTAGATATAGCAGCTAACTGTAATCGCACCGTACCAGCCGCTGCTCCTTTGTTGAAAATTTCTGTCAAGAATTGTAAAATAGAGGACAATGGTGCTTGGTAAGGGTCAATGTTATGGGAAGAAGCCCAAATGGAAATCTCTTCCACTTACTACGATACAATTTTCTAGTGGAAGGTTTATGGGAAGCCAACAAAATTTTACTAGTGTCATGGGAAAGATTATAAAGCCTGGCTATGCGGGGAATTGGAGCAGCCAAGTGGTTAGCTTCAGTGTCTGCAATGATGGATGAAGATCCCCTGATGGATGTGTCAATAAGTCCGGAACTGGGTCCAGGATCCATGGGTCTTCCAGAATGTGATGGTACAGAAACAGAAACCAAATCTGCAGACGCCAATGAGGGACTATAAGGATGATAGTCTGTCCCAGCGACTTTGCTTTCTGTAAGAATCTGGGTATCAGAGGAATTGGGCGAAATGCGTATAGGAGACCCGGGGGCCAATTGTGGACTAGAGCATCCCTCGGGGAGTGACCTGGCGTGGGAATCAGGGCAAAGTAGCTTCTGTGTTTGTTGTTGATATGACTGGCAAACAGGTCGCAGGAAGGCTGGCCCCATTTGCGGAGAATCCTATCCGCAATCTCTTGTTTGAGGGACCACTCCTGGGGCAATAAAATTGCCCTGCTCAGTCTGTCTTCTATGACGCTGGATTTGGCCAGGATGTGCATTGTTAACAGAAAGTGCTGGGATGACACTGCCGACTGCCATACTCGGAGGGCTTCTCGGCAAAGGGGATAAGACTTGGTCCCACCTTGCTTGTTCAGGTACCAGACCACTGACATGTTGTCTGTCGGTATTGCAATTGTCCCTAGAGGAAGTGAGTCCTGAAAGTATTGCAACGCTAGAAGTCCTGCTCTCATCTCCAGGACATTTATATGCAGGTGTGATTCTTGATCTGTCCATGTGCCTTGGGCAGTCTTTCCCTGTATAAGTCCCCCCCCCCCCACACACACCCTATCAGGGAAGCATCCGTGGTCACAGTGGCAACTGGAGGGGGTAGCATGAAGGGACATCCTATTGTGACATGAAGAGATGTCAACCACCGCTGAAGATCCTTCTTGCAGGAATTCATTATCAGGATCGTGTAACTCAATGGAAGTTCTTGGTAAGACCACTGCATTAATAGAAGCCATTGAAGGATTCTCATATGCATCCTTGCTAAAGGATTGCCAAGATTGCTGCTGCCATCAATCCTAGTACTTTCAATATCTCTGCAGCTGGTGCTCTGTTCTTTGATACCAAGGACATGATGTGTTGGCAAAGAATACAAAACATTTCTGGTGGAAGACGAAGAGTGGTGGTTGACGTGTCTAATTCTGTCCCTATAAAAATGATATGCTGTGATGGCAACAAGGCAAATTTTTCAAAGATGACTGTAATGCCTAGCCGATCGCAGAGTGTCAGAGTAGCCTCTCTCGCTTGAAGAAGTTGATGCCTGGGGGTGGAGGTAAGGAGCCAATCGTCCAAATACGGAAACACCTGGAATCCTAGATGCCTCAGGTGAGCCGTGACTACTGCCATGCACTTGGTGAACACTTTGGGGGCTGTAGTGTGACCAAAGGGCAGAGCTCGGAATTTATAATGATTGGCTCCCAGCCAGAAATGCAGGTGATCTCTGGATGGCCTGGCCATCTTTATGTGGTAGTATGCATCCTCGAGATCGATCGAGCACATCCAATTGTCCTTCCCTAAAAAGGGGAGTATGGACTGTAGCATGACCATTCGGATCTTCTCTTTTCTCACAAATTGGTTGAGTCTTCTAAGATCCAAAATGGGTCTCCAGTCCCCTGTTTTCTTTGGAACCAAAAAGAATCTCGAGTAAGTTCCGAATCCTGTTTGGCCTGCTGGGACTGGCTGGATGACTTTTTTTCTAGCAATCGGCGTACCTCTATTGCTGCTTGACCCATGTGACTGAGTGGAACGTCCGGGATTTTTTTGACGGGAAGGGGCTGGGTGGAAAATGGTATGAAATACCCTCTGGAAATAATACTTTGTACCCAAATGTCATTTGTTATATCTAGCCAGGCTTCTGGGTACAATGAAAAGCGACCCCTGACTGCCTCCAGAGTAGGACAGTCGGGCCTCCCTTCAGGAGCGATGGTAGAACTGACCAGAGAAGTGATCTCTGTCACTCTGGTGTTGCGGACCCCCTCTGCCGCGAGGGCAGCGTCTTCCATTGTAACCCTCTCCTCTGCCTCTGGAGGGGGGATCTCCACGTGTGTCTTGAAAGGCTCCTTGGGCTTTCCGGAACCATATCTTTCCTCCCATCTGACCTTTAGGAAAGGGTCGAGTGGAGGTGGAAAAATGGACTCCGACGGCAGACAGTCTTTCCTTCTTGCTCACACCTGGTCAAAGTCTTCTTCACCTTTGGCCCAAACAAGGATGAGTCGTCAAACGGGGTATTCGTAAAGGAGGACTTAAAGGGTTCCGCGAAGGAAAGTACAGTTTTGTACCTACCATAAATGTAGATGCTCGAGTGTATACGCTGCAGTCATCACACTTGGGGTTATCATGCCGTCAGGCAGTCCCCGCAGTCGGCACGAATTCCAAAGTCTTGGTCCGGCGTCGGTTGCTGTCGCTTCTTCCCTGACGTCAGAGCGCCAGGGGTACATCAGAGGCATCCGACGCCATCTTCTTCAGTTTTTCTTGCCCCAGATGTCAGGTGCCCCTAATAGGTAGGCAAAAGATATACATATATATATATATATATATATATATATACATACACACAAACACACACACATATACATATAGCTATATGGAAAAAATAAAACAAAACCCTTAGGCACAAACAAATACACCACAGAGGTAGGATAGAATAGAGTGGTAGAGATAAGTTCAGCTAGTTTAGAGGTGATGGAGGGAGGGCAACCTGGACTGCAGCAGGGTATACACTTGAACATCTACATTTATGGTAGGAACAAAACTGTACTATGTTCATCGTGTTACCCTGCTACAGTCATCACACTTGGGTAGAATCCCACAGCTAAGGATGGGCGGTGGAGTCAAACAGGGTTAGAGGAGGCTAGAAGGCCCTGCAAAACTGCAGTGGCGAAGCCAGCTCTAGTCTTAGAGTAAAGTGGTAATGTTTGGTGAAGGTGTGTACTGAACTCCAAGTTGCAGCTTCCAGAATATCCTTGGTTGGCACCCCCCTAAGGAAGGCTGCAGATGTAGCTGCTGCCCTGGTAGAGTGAGGCCTTACGGTAGCAGGAACTTGTTTTCCATGGTGGGTGTAGCAAAAACGTACGCAATGTCCTATCCATTTGGAAATGGTTTGTTTTGAGCCTTTCCTTGTGATGTTGTAGCATAGGATACAAAAAGCTGGTCAGATTTTCTGAAAACCTTAGTTTTATCCAAGTAGTAACGTAGCTGCCTGTGAATGTCAAAGGAATGCAGGAGTCTTTCTCCTTTGTTCTGTGGATTTGGAAAGAAGGTGAGTAAATGGATGGTTTGATTTAGAGCCACACTGGATACAACCTTAGGCATAAAGGAGGGGTTAGTTCGTAGAGAAACTCTGTCTTGATGAAAAATGAGGAAAGGCTCCACTGCCATTAGTGCCTGAAGTTCTGAAACTCTTCTAACTGAAGTGATTGCTAGCAGCAGGGCAGTCTTCCATGATATAAACTTTAAGTCAGCTGAGAAAGCTGGCTCAAAAGGAGGTAGCGTGAGTTTTTCCAGAACAAAGTTAAGGTCCCAAGTAGGTGTTGGTGCTCTTCTGGGAGGCCTAATGTTCTTGGCCACTCTGAGAAACTGCCTTAAAAGTGGATGTGAAAATATGGGAGGATCCGTGTTGTAGTGAGCAGAAATGGCTGAGGCATGGATTTTAACAGATAAAAAAGAAAGCCCTTTGTGTAACATCTCAGTTAGATATTGCAGAATCTGAGGTATGGCAGGTTGAAGGGTATTTTGGCCTTTAGCTTGGTTCCAGGGACAAAACCTTTTCCATTTGTCTGAGTAGGCTTTCCTGGTGCTGGGTCTCCTGGCCTCCAAAATAACTTCCATAACAGCTTGTGAGAGAGAAGCTGGCTGGTTGCTTAGGTGATTTGCCATGCAGCCAAGTTTAAGGTTTTGAGCTGGCTGTGTAGAATCTGATTGTCTTGCTGTGTGAGCAGGTGGGTACTTTGTGGTAGAATCCATGGTGGGCCCTGGCCATATTCCTTAATAGTGGGTACCAGTGCTGGCGTGGCCAGTCTGGAGCAATGAGTATCATTCGGGGTCTCTCCATCCTGACTTTCAGTAGCACCTTTGTGAGAAGGGGTAGTGGAGGAAAGGCATATACTGTCAGCATTTTCCAACTGAATGAGAGTGCGTCCACTTTCCAAGCTTGTTGGTGAAAAATCCTTGTGCAAAACTTTGTTAGCTGATAGTTTTGAGGGCTGGCAAACAGGTCTATGTCTGGGAGCCCCCATTTTTGAGTTATCATTGCGAATACTTGTGGATCCAGTTTCCATTCGTGGGGATCCATGATGTTTCTGCTTAGGTCGTCTGCCAATGTGTTTTTTTTTCCTGGCAGGAATTGAGCTTGTAATTTAACTTGGTAAGCAAGTTCATAGGTTCATAGGTTCATACTAGGCATTTATAAGCCTAGCCCATTGTTTTGTGGCTTACGCCACCCCTTTAGTATGGGGAACTATACCCATTATTTTGCTGTGCCTCTGTCGAGCAGTGACACTGAGGTAATTCCTGGGGTATATCTGCGATCTCCCATCCATTGGTCAAGATTTCTCTTGAACAAGGCCAGCGAGGTGCTCTGCCTCACATGTACCGGGATTTTGTTCCACAGCATAGGGAGTCTTTGGGTGATGAATCTATCTCTCCAGCACGCCCTATTAATAGCGAGGTTTAAGTCTCCGCCCTTGTGGCTCTGATGGATCTAGATTTTTGAGGTGAAGCATATTCATCAAATCTGGGTTTGACATGGCCTTGTATGTTAGGCAAAGGTCACCTCTGAACTGAATAGAGCTGGAGTTCTTTCAGTCGGGCAGCATAGGACAGATTTTTGAGACCCTTTATCCTTTTGGTGAGGAACTTTTGTGGCCTCTCCAGCTGCTGCAAGTGTCGGGTCAGATACATTCGAATGGGGCATTGTACTCAATCATTGGTCTGATGAGTGATGAGTAAAGGGAGACTATGACCTCCCTTGATCTAGATGAGAATCCCTTCATGATAAGGTGGGCAATGTAGAAGGACTTCCTAACTACTTTAGCTACATGGGTGTCGAATGACAGACTACTATCAACCTGGGTCCCCAGGTCCCTGATAACTTCTTCTGTGCTCAGTGGATTGCCACCTATTTGGTAGCTAGGGGTAACCTTGTTTTATGACTATGCATTTTTGGCATTTAACTTGTGGCTCTGGCACCAGTTATCCGCTTCTGTGAGACCCTTCTGAAGGATATCTGTGTCAGATGTGTTTTCTACTATGGCCCAGTTTGCAGTCATCTGCAAACTTTGTCAGCCATAACCCTCCTGTGTTTGCTTGTACGGAAAAGTAGATGCCAAACAAGAGTGGGCCCAGGACTGAGCCCTGTGGGACACCACTTGTGACAGGCTTTGAGTCTGACATGGCGCCAGCAACTCTGACCCTGTGGGTTCTGTCACTCAGCCAGTTTGCAACCCATCTTGTGATGTATGGGTTAACATTTAAGCTGATGAGTTTTTCAATGATACCCGAGTGGGGTATTGTATCAAGGCCTTAGCCAGATCGAGGTAGGCTGTATGGACTGCCTTTCCTCATCAATGGCTTTGGTGACTGTTTCAAAAAGTCAACCAAGTTTAAAAGGCATGATCTGCCTTTGACAAAGCCAAACTGGGTTGGATCCAAAGTCTGCAAATTCCCTATGTCTTTATTGATGAGGTCCATTATGATCCTCTCCATGGCTTTGCAGATAAGGCTTGTCAAGCTAATGGGCCGGTAATTTCCAGGGTCTGTGGAGGCACCGCCTTTGTGAAGTGGGACCACAGTTGCAGTGCGCCACTCCTGGGTACATATCCAGAGGTAAGACTTTGATTAAACAGCTGTCCTAGCTGTGGGTTTAATTCCTCATTGAGTTTCGTGGAGCACAGGGGACACCATCGGGTCCCATGGATGCTGTGTTTTTGCTTTGGAGAGAGCAGTTCTCACTTGGGCTGGAGATGTTTGGGGGCTGCACTCATTTGGTATAGATATCTCTCCTTTGGGGAGAAGTTTGCACTGAACCTGTCAGCCAGTATGTTGGCAATGTCTGTAGGATCAGTAATCTTCACATCATTTTGAACTAGTTCTGAGCATATCTGGGAGTTTCCTCCTAGGTTTCTAACATAGCTAAAGAAGGCCTTAAGATTGTCTTTTGAGTCTTTAGCTATTTAACACTCGAAATTTGGTTTGGAAGACTATATGAGAGCTCATAGTATAATACATATAGTGATCAAGGGTGTCTTACCTTTTAAGGATTTTGCTCTATCTTGTAGTAGCTTCCTCCTTTTGTTGTAGAGTTTGTTTATGGCTGGGGTCCACCAGACTGGACGCTTGCCTTTGGTACAAAGAGTCTTTGTTTTGCTTGGGATTGCCTTATACATGCAGTCCTGCAGGTGCTGGTAGAGTGATTCAGCGGCTTGAGTATTGTTTTCCGCGGCTCGGGGCCTGAAAGGAGACCACACTAGTCTTTAGAAGTGTGAAGTCGGCTTTTGAGAAGTTCTTTACTGTGGTCTTTTATTTCAGGTGGGGTGGGATGAGGACCTCCAGCGAGATTAGTTTGTGATCTGATCTCACCAGTGAAAGGTATACTTCCGGTGTTGAACATTGTGCTCCCATGTTCGTGATGATGAGATCAAGTATGTTATCTCCTCTTGTGGGGATGGTGACTAGTTGTTCCATGGCATTTGAGTTTATGAATTCCAGGAACTTTTGGGCTAGGGTGTTTGGGCTTGAGTAGTGTTCCCAGTCTATATTAGGGTAATTGAAGTCACCTAGTATGATGGTGTTTGGTGATACATTTATCCTCTAGTGTTTTCAGGAAGGCCATGTGAGTTTCCTGAGTTTGTGAGGGTGGCCTGTAACATGCTACAATTTGCAGAGCAGTCTTGCCTATGGTTAATTGCACCTGGATGGTCTCCGATGCATCGCGTTGCCACCAGTCTTGAGGTGTGGGTGTCCTTGATGAATATGGATACCCCCTCCTTTCTTGGTATTGTCCGGATTTTGGGGCGGAACGCATGATATGAGGTAAAACCTGATAGCGCTGGGGTGCTCTCAGGAGCCTTGAACCAGGTTTCTGTCACAGCACAGACATCGATGTTCTCCATACTGAGAAGGGCCTCGAGCGTGCATTTTGAGATTTAGACTTCTGGCATTGAGCAGCATTACCCTTAGTTTTTTCCTTTTTGTGTTCTAGGGTGGTAGGTTTAGAATTTGAGCCTTGCCTAAAAAGGCACTATGGGGTGGCAAGAGCCTTTGCCAATATCCGAATCCCAGGGTGACAGGTGCAAGCCCCCTTGCGAAGCAGCGTGGCTTGTCCAGCATGTCATCCCAGGCAGACAGGTACTGGATCCCTTTGAATGACACCAGTGTTTAAGCCAATTGTTAAAGCTGATCATCTTATCTCTGTATTGTGGCATCATTCTTGGTGAAGGCAGGATACTGCTCAAGGTCAGGGTCATACCTGCCTGGGCTACATAATCAGAGAGCTCCTCAATGTCTCTTTTCATGTAGTCCAAGGAGCCTCAGGTCGTTTACACCAGCGTGGACAATGACTGAGTCATATTTGTACCTGCTGTTGAGAGACCTGAGTGCTTGCGTTATGTGGCGGATTCTAGCCCGACAGGCAGCTTACTGTGACCTTCTCCTTACTCAGTCTGGTGAGCGGGACATCAGTGTGTCTGACTATGGAGTCACCAATGACTAGTGTGTCTGGCATTGTGTTTGGCCTTAAGGGCTGTGACTGTTTGACACTCTGACTGTGAGGTCTATGTGTGGTGTTGTGTTCTGAGGTGGTGGTTGTTTGGGTGTCTGCTTTGGTGGCCTCTGCTGTTTTGGTAGATTTTTGATCAGAGCCTCCGAGTATGTCTTTGTGTGTTTATGTGTATGATTTGAGGTTGTAATGGTACTATGTGAGACTGGGTCTATAGTGTGTGTGGTAACCTTCTCCTCCTGACTGGTCTTGCCAGTCCTATGTTGAGAGAGCTCAGCCTCCAGTTTGGCCGTATAGTTGCATCCCCCGCATGTATTTGTGTTTTGTGGGAGGAGGAAAGGGTTGTCTGTGTACATGAGGCAATTGAAACATTGCCTCAATATTCCCAGGTTCACCAGCTGAGCAGGAGAGGACACTAGCAACTGATCCCTCGACATGCTAGAAGGGTAGACAAAAACTTTAAAAAGATTCCGGGGACGTGGGTGACCGAGAAATGGGGGTTGCCTTTTGGGGTACTATCTATGACAAGAGTGCCGTATCAAGGTAATAAGTACTGTAGGAGCAAGTGCTAGGTTTAATAGATAGAGAATAGTCTACTTGGAGTCAAGTAGAGTTGATCTTTTTAGTTATAGGATACGCTGATTTGATCAGCAGTATAGTTCGAGGAAGGTAGTTTTAAGAGAAAACTTGAAGAGTGGACTTTAGGTAGCGAATAGTTTAAACCTGCTTAACCGGCACTGCCCTAGTGTGCAACAGTGGCAGCTCGCTTAGCTGCTTTATACCAGGGGCTGGAAAAGCTAGAAACTGGCCCAAAGCGACCAATAAACTACTAGTTACTGGCTGAAACCTCACAAAACTGGACAAAGGCAGCTCAATGCTTCCCACTCCCACTGGTAAGCAAGGTAGCTTCCCTTCCCCAAATAAGGCAAGGAAACAGTACACAGGAACTACAACCAAAGCCCAGGAATCAGCAACTCTGAAACTGGACTAAACTAGTAAAGCAGGAAAGCAAGGTAGCTTCCCTTCCCCAAATAAGGCAAGGAAACAGTACACAGGAACTACAACCAAAGCCCAGGAATCAGCAACTCTGAAACTGGACTAAACTAGTAAAGCAGGAAAAACAAGAGATATTTTTCTTTTTTTTTTTTTTCAAAACAGGCAGAAACAGGTACAGCAAACACTTATAAATGCTATGAATCAGCTACTACAGCTTACACAGAAGAATTTGCTACAAATACAGTCAAATAGTAACAAACAAGGATTCCAAGTGCAATATTAAGTTAAATGCAGTAAAAACAGCTTCAATGTAACAGAAAGGCAGGCGAAATACAGTTGCTAGGTATTCAGATGTGGAAAGCAACAAAAAATATACTTAGTATCAAGAAAAGTCGCTTATTCAGCTCTCTGCAGCCTGGATTACTCTGCTGGCCCACGTGAAGTGCTGTGTTCCACAAGGTCATTGCTTGCCTGCATAGAGGGTAGGCGTGTGTACCCCCTTGTTTGTTTATGTACCACATTACTGTGGTGTTGTCTGTACTTATGATAAGCTGTCCTGGATGCAAGAGGTCCTTGAAGGCTGTCAGAGCATTTTGTACAGCTAGCATTTCTTTTTGATTGATGTGCAGATTCCTTTGATCTGCTGTCCATAAGCCTTGAACGCACCGTCCTGCCGTGTGTGCCCCCCCAGGCATAGTCCGATGCATCTGTTGTCATAGTTTGGCTGGCTGGGGATAGGGTGAATGGCTGACCCTTGTTTACGTGACAAGCCTATGACAACCATAGATTGTTTCCAAGCTGTGGCTGTGTTGAGTCCATACACTTTTTAGGTACCATTGTAATTTCCTCATATGCAGTTTTGCAAATGGTATTAGTAGTATGCAAGATGCCATTAAGCCCAAGGCCTGCAGAATTTTTCTTGCACGGAGTTGGGTCTATGTTGCCATTGTTCTGAAGTACTGAGTTAATTGAAGTTGTTTGTCTGGCGTCAGATAAGCCATCTGGGCCGTTGTATTCAAGCTGGCACCCAGGAATGTCATAATTTGTGAGGGCACTAGTTTTGATTGCTTTTCATTTACTGTGTACCCTAGGCAACTTAGAAGATGTCTTACAAAAGCCAGGTATTGTAAGAGAATGTCCTTGCTTTCTGCTTGGATGAGACAGTCGTCCAGGTATGGGTATATTTGAATTCCTCTCTGTCTGCAGTATGCAATTACTGGTGCCAGGCATTTTGTGAAGACCCTGGTCGCAGTAGATAAGCCAAAGGGCAGTGCAGGGAATTGGTAATGTGTTGAACCTGCAATGAAATGGAAGTATCTTCTGCAATTTTGTCTGACAGGGACATGCAGGTATGCCTCCTTGAGGTCCAACGTTACTAGCAAGCTTTCTTGCCCAACATGGGAAGAAGCTGCTGTAGTGTTAGCATCTTGAATTTGGGTACTTGCAAGAAGGTGTTTAAGATTGAAAGGTCCAGAATGGGTCTCCAAGCATTGTCCTTTCTGGGGACTAGAAAGAGCCTTGAGTAAAATCCTTGGCCTTGCTCCTGTGTAGGTACCAGTTGAATGGCTCTCATGTCCATGAGAGCTGTAATTTGTTTTTGTGCCTCTGCCCATTGATTTTGTGGCAGGTTTGGCATTCCTTTTATCCTTGGCAAGGTGTGGAAATGGAATCTGTATCCATGTGAGATAATGTCTAGGACCCATTTGTCCTTTGTGACGATGCACTAGTTGTCTGCAAAAAGTGTTAATTTTCCTCCCAAGGGAGCTGCCAAGAGGGTTTTGCTTGGCAGTTTGAGCTTTGAGTCATTGTGTTTGCCTTCTAGTGGTTTGGGACCTGTCTTCTCCTCCCTTCTGTGTTGTAGTGCCCCATTGGCGAGGTTTGTAAGGGATTTGTGCTTGTCCTCTGCCCCTTGGACGCCTGTATTTACCCCTCTGTGGTCTGTCAGAAGCTGGAAAGGACCAATTTTATTTGGCCAATTTCTGTTGAAGCGTGGGGGCTGTATCTGTAAGAAATCTTTGACCGTTTGCATAGATTTTGCCTTATCTTCCATTTTCTTTAAACCTCCTCTGCTTTAACCCCAAATAAAACATCCTGCTGTAAGGGTGCATCCAGTAACTTTGCTTTAACATGATCAGGCAGAGATTGTTCCTTTAACCAAGCATGCCTACGTATAACAGACCCAGTAACAGCTGCTCTAGAGGAAGCTTCCAAGGCATCAAAACCACATTGTAAAGTATGTTTGCCCACCTGTTCCGCTGCATGCAGCAGATCTTGCATTTCCTTGAATTCAGACTGTTGAAGGTGCGTGCCCATCTTTTGTTTTATTTGGGACATTAGGAATTGCTGGTATTTAAGCATGTGAAATTGACAATTTAGTGCTCTCATAGCTAGAGTAGTTGAGGTGTAAACCTTCTTCCCCCACCTATCTAGTGCTCTGGAGTCCCTTTCTGAGGGTACAGGATTTTTAGCCATAGAAGCCTTAGCCCCTTTGGGACCCTGGCAGATTGTCTCTGGATCAGCAGCAGGGCTTTTGTAAAGGAATTTGTGAGTCAGGCACTCTATAGTATCTATCTGGTTTGGCTGGAGCAGGAGGCAGAGAATCTGGATTTAGACTAGATTCTAAGAAGACATCATCCACTATGTCCAAAACTGGGGGGATAGCAAGTGGTCTGTGCTGGGGGAGTAAAAGAAACTCTCGGAGCCTCTTCTTTGAGTCAGAGTAGTCCTGACCTTCCCAGTGTAAATGTTCCCTCATGGTGTGTAAGGTTTCCCC
The DNA here is from genome assembly GCF_019279795.1 of Protopterus annectens. Taxonomy (NCBI): domain Eukaryota; kingdom Metazoa; phylum Chordata; order Ceratodontiformes; family Protopteridae; genus Protopterus; species Protopterus annectens. The sequence goes on along the minus strand of NC_056732.1, from coordinate 1,275,528,878 downwards.
AAAGGAGTAGTCTTCAGGGGTAGAAGCTGAGGGAATGGAATCTTCAGCATCAGAATCTTCATAAGGGGGAAAGGAGTAATCCTGTTCCTCAGAGGAACCTGAGGAAACAGACACCTGATCAGAGGAGGCAAGAGTCTAGGCCTTTTGTCGGGGGGGGGGGGTTGGGAACCCCTGATCAAAGAAATCTTATCTTCAGCCATTTTCAGCATCTGTTTCTTAGGCATAGGGCCTTGACCTGAAGACTGAAGTGTAGGCTTTTTTGGTTTTAGAGGAGTCTTAAGCTTAGCATAAGATTTTATGGTGAGGGTAGTCGGTCTGAAGACACCTTCAGAAACCGAAGGTGTTTCTGCAGCACTGGCTTCCCCTACTGCAATGTCGTCTGTAGGGCCTAAAGAAAATGGCTGCGTCAGCCTAGAAATCTCTGCTGGGGAGTCCGATGCGGTATGGGGATCCAATTCAGCGGTAGCCAGGGGCTGCGTAGGCGCCTCACTGAAAACCGGAGAACCGGCGACCAGGCCGGCCTCGGAGTCTGGCTTGGATCTAGGCTGCCGGTCCTTATCCCTGCGTTTTTTTATGCACGCCGGTAGTCGGTTGCTCCGACGGCATAGTGTAATTAAATTTTCTACCAAAGTAGTGTCGTGCGAAATCAAAGCAACGCTTTATAGTTCGCTTATTGAACCTAGCACAAAACCGACAACCAGTGACGTCGTGGTCTGGGCCTAGGCAAGGTATACAAAAAGAATGAAAGTCCTTATGAGGTATTTGCTTCCCACAAGAAATGCAATTGTTAACTTTTTCTGACATCGGACTGAGGCAAGAAAAGGTTCCCCAACGGGGTACTTCGCTTTGAAGACTTCGGACTGAAACTCGATTCGAAAATCTCAGGTGTCGGCCAACCGGCACTTGCGAACTGCTTCTGCTTCGGACACTGCGCGGCAAGAAAGACTGGAGAAAATGGCGGCGGATGCCTCTGATATACCCCTGGCGCTCTGACGTCAGGGAAGAAGCGACAGCAACCGATGCCGGACCAAGACTTTGGAATTCGTGCTGACTGCAGGACTGCCTGACGGCAGGATAACCCCAAGTGTGATGACTGCAGCAGGGTAACACGATGAACATCAGAGTCGCATCCAGGCATGCCTACGAAGAGCAATTCATGTACCTGCAGCTCTACTCGAACCATCAGCTGCATAATATACGAGACGCATGGACGAGTTGACTATCAAATTGAGGGTAGCGAGATGGGTGGCAACTTTGTCGGATACACTCCTAGCTACAGCACCCTGAAGAGTATCTCCCAACTCCTTAAGGAGATCTCTCTGCAGTCTGGTAAAATTTGTCAAGTAGTTCAGTGATTTGAGTAAGAAAGTCGCTGAACTAAACATGTGTTTCCCATATCTATCCATGATCCCAGATTCTCTGTTAGGAGGATGGATAGACGAGGAAGTCTCAGACATTTCCTTTTTGGTGGCTGCCACCACCACCATGGCATCAACAGGGACTCCCTTGGTCAAAAATGACTTATCCACGGGGGCAGAAATAAACTTATTAGGCCTCCTAAGAACAGGTTCCATAGATTCTGGTGATTCCCACACCCTACGAGAGACCAGATCCATAAGCTCATCGTAGAGCGGAGATACCCAAGAGATGGAAGGTTGAGACCCGAACGCCTTCAGGAGAACAGACTCTTCCTTAGTAGGGCTCTTGGACTGCCAACTGCCCTTCTGCCTAAGAATTTCAAGAATCTCTGCAAAGGAGATGTCCTTAGAGGGGTATCTAGGGGACCCTTCTGATTCATCCAAGTCGGTGTCTGAAGTGAGACACATCTGTGGGGAGTCCACATGCCTCCTCTTGCATAATTTCTTCCTGGGGACATCTTCAGGGGGAACTTCTGGAGAGGTCTCAGAAGAGCAGGGAGCGCCCTGTGGGGCTACCTGAGGCTCTGGGTCTCTACGCTTGGGATGACCGGAGGAAACAGAAACTGACACAGGCACTTTAGGGGAAGAAGAGGCCAGACCTTGAGATGAGGAAGTCTTAGGATACAACACTCCGGTTGATGGATCCAAAGGCACCACAATCCCCTCCCGCACCGAAGCTGTGGGCTCCGAGCCCGAGGTAGGAGCCGAGCTCACCCAAACCGAGGCCCCGAGAGGAAGAGTCTGCACCAAGTCAGTGCAACTATCCTCCCCGGACCCGACCGGAGAGTGTCGTCTCCTAGCATCCCCGGTCGGCACCGAGAACGTCAGAGCAGATGCAGCCGACAACACTGGAGCAGGTGTTTGCTCCAAGGGATCCACAATCATCAGATCGGCCTCCTCTGGCTCCGAAGGTCCAGTATGGCTCGGAGGAGGAGCAGACAATTCAGGAGTAATGGTCTTCAGCTTCGATGGTTGGGTCTGAGCCAACAGCAATTTAGCTAGGCCTGGTGCCTTTCAGAGTTTCTGAACCAGACGGTCCACACCCAGATTGGACAGGCTGACAGAAGACCTGGAAGAGTGAACAGATGGAGCCAACTGAAGTAGTATAGATGAAGGTTTTTTGGCAACCAGTTCCAGAGCAGTGTCCCGGTTCCAAAAAGAAGTGACTGTCGGCTCTGAAGTCAGTGGAGCCGAAGTCACAACACTTTCTTTTTTCCTTTCTTAGTCCTGGATTCAGAGGAAGATTTGGACGATTTGCTGGCCCTATCCTGGTCAGACAATGCCTCTGAAAAAGGGTGTTTGATAATACCCCTATCAATTAACTTACTCTTCTTTTCTGCACTCACTCTAGTGGAAAAGGCATGGCAGATACTGCACGACTCTTGCAGGTGTACCTCACTCAAACAGTAAACACACTGCACATGGGCATCCGTAACGGACTTCTGTCCGCAGTCTGGGCATTTTTTAAACCCGGACTATGGATGTTTTTCCTTCTCTTCAGACACAGTACTATTCACAAAATCCAATGTAAAGGAAACACACTATTTAACTATGAGATAGTTAAAGTTAAAGAGGAAATCTAACTACACACAGTACACACAGCCCAAAAAGGCAACTAGTAATTGACTATTTAACTATATAACGATAAATAGGATTAAGGCAATCCAATATCAAAAATACCAAAATGGTAACTCTAACAACTGTAAGAAAGGGCCCAAGGCCAAAGGCAATCAAAGAGTTTTCTGGAGAAAGAGGAGAAAACCAAAAACAACTAACTAGATAGTATTATATATATCTATATCTAAATATATATATATATATATATATATATATATATATATATATATATAGTAATAAAAGATATAAAATTAAAATATAAAACTTGCTGAAAGTTGAAAACTCCAAATAATACTCTCGAGCAACGCTGGAAACCAAGAGATCCGTGCCATGGCAAACTAGATCTGAGGTAATTCCAGCAGTGCATTGTGGGATAAGGGGTTGGGTCTCGAGCTACTGGAGAACTTTGAGCTTGCTAGGTCGGCTGTGTCGGAGCAGAGGATCGGCTCCAAACCATTCAGTGAAGAATGAACGGCGAGATTGGACAACTTCACATTAATTTATACCTCCTATGGTCCATATTAGCAGTTCTTAGAAAATGCATTACTAGGAAATGGAAATCCTCTTCAGAACCCAACATTGGAGAATTTTTGATTTTGTTGCAAGAAACAGTGCTACTGGAAATAAAAGTCAAGGAAACAAGAATTTTTCCTAAAAAATGGCCCAACAACCCTTGTAAGAGAATTCTCTCTCTCTTATTGAAACACTAAAGTCTTCTGCAATCTCTTTGATCTGGAAGAGAGTAAATTAGATTTGCTTAATGTGTAACTAATTTCGCTAACTGATTGTTCTTTCTTTCATATGGGCCAAATGTAAATATTATATATGGTATGTTATATTAAGTTATTCATTAGTTAAATGTATTGTATCTATTGTTAATTCTAGAAATTAATAAAAAATTGTTTGAAAAAAAAAAGGATTGATATCAGAGTATAGGCAAAGAGAAAGAAATAGGGGGATCCTAAGCGAAAGACAAAGAAAGAAAGTTGTTCAATGTTTGACTGACAGTGATTGGATATATTATAAGTGATGTATAATGTTTGCAACTACAATTATGTCAATACAGTTTGTTTTCATTTATATAAATGTATGATTGTCTATGTCATATGTCTTAATTTAATAAAGATGTTTCTTGTTTAAAAAAATGTTACATATTCACAAGAAAAATTATATAAGAATTATATGTTCCATGGACCCAAACCTTATTTGTGACTCTAACAGAACTTGCTGGAGAGATAGATTTGTATTACAAAGGCTACCTCGTCTAGGTTCACAGATTAGAAGTAGGCTAACTACCCTTATGTGCCATTTTAACCCAAGCCAACTACTCCATGTAAGAATCAAACCCTGCACTTTGCATCTGTAAGGAAACACCTTAACCATTACACCAACTTCCCACCATAAAGAAGTGGATACTTCTAGATTAGAACTATGAACATCATCACACAAGCTAATTGCCTTAGTCCTTTGAGACCTAAACGTTCCATCGTCATAAAACAAAGCCCATCCCTCGTGCTCTTCAAAAAGAATTTGGATGAATGGATGAGAAACTGTAAATTCACTTCAGGGGTACTGCCCATGTCCCTTATGGACAGGGGCGGTCTGTAAAATGACTCAGGGCTGTAACACCCAAAGACCCACTACCCCAATACTACCCCATCACATATCTGGGGAATTAAGATACAATATTGCCATATCCTGGGTATTACTGGCTAAGCTTGTAAAGGCTCTTGTGCCATTAGCCTAGTAATCACCTATGGACCTATAGCTAACATACCCCCTTCCTAATAAACACATATGATATGTAGGGGCACAGCTGGGTTGGGTTGCACAGATAGGACTATAAAGGCCATGGTGGTCATTAGCTTAGTATATACCTATGAACGTACTTCTCTTGTAACATGTCAATGGGATCTCTAGAACTCTTTGGATGTCTGGGCCTGGAGGAGACAGTTATCCAGGTATGGATACACATTGATGCCCTTTGTCTTGCAAAGGGCATTTATTACTGAAGCTAGTAACTGTATTAAAAAAAAACAGGTGCAGTAGACAAAGCAAGGGTTGATAATGTGAGCTAATATTGTGAGCCCATGGCCAAAAAACCTTAGGAACTGTCTATCCCTCTTTGCCTTGGGGAGGTAAAGGTAGGCATCCTTCACATCTAATGTTACCATAAGTACCCTTGGAAAACTCAGAGACAAGAGGTTCTGTAAGGCTAATATTGTAAATTTTAGAACCACTAGATACTTGTTTGGCTAGCAAATCCAGTATGGGTCTTCAAGAATCTTCTCTTCATGAAAGTATTGTTCCTTTTTCTTTTTCTGGTACCTACTCTATGGCACCCTGTGCCAACAGGATTTCTACCAGTTGAGAAATGAGATGCAGTGCGTCTTTTGATATGGGTGGGATGCCTACAAATTCTGGACTCTTATGAAACTGTAATCTGCAGTCCTTTTTTTTATAATCTGAAAGATCCACTTCTCCTAGTAATTGCTTCCCACTGGTCTGCAGAGAAGGATGGTCTGGCCTAGAAATAGCTTCCCACTGGTCTGCAGGGAAGGACGGCCTGCATCCCATTTTGTCTAATTTGACTAGGAGGGACAAAAGGAAGGAGATCAGGACGGGATTTTTGGGCACAGTGGTGCTGGGATGAATTTCAGCTGTAAGTTTCCAGGCCATGAGGTCTCCCAAGTCTATCTTTAGAGTTAGTTTTCAACTTTTTTTCCATATTTTCCCTTCTTCCATTTCTGTACTTCATTCTGATGGTGGTAGTTTTAGACAGTAAAAAAAGGACCTTGATGAATTTCATGGCCTTTCCTTTTTTCAACATTTTTTTTCAAACAATTATCTCCAATGCACATTCAAAGTGGAGCTCCTTATCCAGGAGTACAGCCTGAACCTCTGCCTTCACATACTCTAATTCCTTAGCCAGACATGTCTCTTAATCAATGACCACATGGCAGTTGCCCCTGCATGATGCATCTACTGCAGCATAAACACACTTTACAGAATGCCTGTCAAACAGGGAATGGGGCTACAAATGTGCAGCATCTTCTTTCCAAGGTCCTTGTCTTGAATCTCCTTTGCCTGTGTCTTTTCTGCATATGGAGAGGCTCCTGTAGCTTATGCGTGTGAAACTAGCAGTAGAGGGTCCAGGCTAGCTCAGGTGCAAGTCTTGTACCACAGTGGGTCAAGGATCCTCCTCTTCATGTCATTTGAAGTTGGGTTCCTGGGTTCAGCCACACCAGCTTCTTTGCTTGACTCTGGGAATGTCTTTGCTGGATCCACACACTTGTGCACCTGACAGCAGCAGTCTGGCTTCTAAGGGGTAAGGAGCAAGGGGCTGATAATCCCACTGTAGATATGTTGCATTAAAAGAATTCTCTAGTACCACTAACAACTGTAAGAATGGCCAGGTGTCTCAGTTGTGGCAGACTACCAGTCTGTCTGTCTGTAATCAGAGTCTAAGGTATCTCCTTAGACTTCCAGTTAAAGGTTTACTTCATCTAGTGAAGGGTATCTCTATATAAGCAGCCTGGAAGAATGCACAGTCCATTCCTCAAGAACAAACTCCTCTGTAAGCCCCATCTAAGAGGAGGGAGAGAGAGATTAGGTATTCCAGAATGGAGCCTTGGTGAGTTTTTCAGTCCAGCTCAGAACACAGAAGCAACAACATTTTGAAACCTAGCAAAAAGCCTGAAGCATTAGACAGGGTGTGCAAGTGAATGTTTTCTGCCATGCTATGGATAAGATTCTGTAACTGTCTTTCCCACATCTCTAGATTTCCAATTTCCCAAGTGGATCAAGCACTTGAAAAGCTTTCAGACCTTTGCATGGGTTCATAGGTGTGTACTAGGGCTTACAACCACTGGGACCTTTATAAGCCTAGCTAAGCATTCCAATTGTATCTCCTATGTCTGTATGGCTTAGAGGTTATTTTAAAAGGGATATTTAAGCTAGGGCGAGATTTATTTTTGGGCATCTCTGGCTGTGATTCCAGCACTGCTTGTTAAGCATAGGCCGCGGTCCATCAATAATTTAACTCCTCCTCTTGCTTTCACTCTGTTCAGGTAGAGCAGTTTTTTTTGCATAACCCAGCAACCTTACTCTGCATCATAACATGCTTGGAACCCATAATTGAATGAAATGTAACAAAAAAAAAAGTTTTGAGCTTACTGGGTCCTCTGACTTTCTGCTGCACTCACCCTAAAAAGTCTTATGTATTAATTTACAAAAAGCATGATGAGTTGTAATTTTTTTTTATATTCTTTTCACTGTACAGGTATGTCTTGTGAATGCATTTTGTAAGATGGGCAGCGCATCTCAACACTTAGCCTGAAGTCCATTTGGGCAAAGCAGCCTAAACCCAATGTAAAAGGAGATGGAGAAATCATCTCAGAAATGACTAGTCCATTCTTTTCCAGGTGTAGCTACTGCAGCACTCTTTTGCTTGAGACAGAAAAACTGTGCAAGATTTTCTCACTGTTATAAAAAAAAAAAAGACAAGGAGAATGTCCTGATCTCAGAAAAGGCAAATAAAAACCAACCAAATGAGAATTGTATAGAGCAATTCAACAGAATATGCGATAGTTGTAGAAGTGCATTCTTAAGATTGAACATGTCCCCAAGCCTTTTAAAATAAGCCTGATAAGAATGGACAGCAACAGACAACTGCAGTACTAAACATGGATGGCTGTTTTTCAGAATTCACTGCTGCAGTACTAATTCTTGAGATTACTGCCTGCAAGAGCCCAAAGGCTAACTCGCATACCAGAGCTTTCACCTTCCCCTTCCTGGCATAGTAGACTCCCTTCCCTTGCTAAAATCAGGACAAAGGTGGATCAACCAGCACCATTTACACATCTGTTTTGCTGCAGTTTGAATGTTTCAAGCAAAATAATTGCATCATCATTCAGTTTGGTCATCTTAAAACCAGAGTACAGAAAAGTTCCTTGTTGTGGAACTTTATTTTTCCTAGTATTTGGATTTCTATTTGTAAATGTGAGTTTATAAGGTCAGTAATTGCTAAAGGTGTAGAAAGCAAATTCCTCCCATTCTCCATATCTTTTTTTGCCCTCCTAGGTCCAGCTCACGTCTTGTCCAACTTCCCCCAGAGCAACTTCTTTATCCATGGGATGATTATCTGGCTGAGGCAAATCCAAAGAAACTATTTGTCTCAAAGTCTTGTATTTGACCTAGGTACACCATGCTTTTCACTATTCCTTATCCTAACTTCCTCATAAAGAAAAAAAGAGAAACATCAGAAGATGATGGTGTGGCCAAGGCTTCTAGCATGAACCCCTGGGGAGGCCTCCATGCTATCAGTCTTCAGCATGCTTGTGAGCAAGAATTTGTTTGTTTGCCTTAATGATGTGCTCTGTGGGAGGATGCCTCAGGTTTCCTACATTCAAAAATACACACTTGGGTGTTTCTGGGGGGTAAAACAAAATCAGGCCAAATGACAGATAAAGAACTTCATAAGCTTTAAGGTTTCTCCAAAGCAGGAGTCATCTGGATGGATGATCTAATCACGTTTACAGATTTAATATGTAAGCATGAGAGAAAGGGGTACTGCTACCCAAAAACCAGTCTCAGACTAGAAGTCTGTCATTCTTGAATGGCATATAAGGGACTAACCTGCAAAAGGCAGGCACCAAGTATAAGATAACAGGGTACTATCAATTTGAGTATGTGCATGCCAATGGAGTTAAATGGGCTTACAAGAGCTGCACTACACATGGTGCTGATATCACACCATGTTCTCAAGAGTGCACTCCTGCACATGCATGACTGGTCTCTGCAGACTTTAACAACTGCCTGAAGTTCAGGGCCTGAACTATGGACTATGGCACACCAGGATTTATTGGATCTTCATTTGGATCAGTGGGCCCTGCTGAATCCAGGAAAAAACCTAGGGGAAGAGTCTCAGAAGTCCAGAGTGCTAACACCAAGCTACGTACAGGTGACTCAGAGAAGCACTCACTGGAATTATCCCAGTCATGCATGTGCTCCAGTTACTAAAGTGGCAGATGGATGGTACTCAATAGCTTGATACATCACTCCAAGTTCAGCACTAGACGAATGCACCTCTCCCATGCCCGCTGTTATATACAAAGCAGGGTGATGTCACAACAAGTAGGGACTATGTTGCCTGATACAGACTTGCTCCAAAGGAGGGTATGACCAGCCTTTCCTGCATTTCCTTACTCTACTGAGACTGCTTCTGGAAAAGCCTGTGTTACCATCATACAAATTCTTGCACTTTCATTTTAAACCACTGCCACTTCTCAAGCAGCAAGACAGTCCAGAAGTCCCTTCCTTGTGTGCCTATGGGTATCTAAAATGAGTAACAGGCATTTATGACAGTCCTTCGTCTAATGCTCCTCTCTCTGGTAGTAGAGACACTGCTGATGTGGCTCTTGGTTTCTTAGCTTGCAGGCAGACGATAATTTAGAAGACTCTGATGCTATGGACATCAAATATATGAACTTTTATAGTGAAAACATGAAAAGTGAGATCCAAACTGTACTAAAAGTAGAAAAACACTGGAAGGCTCAGCATCTAGACATGCCCTCCTAATGTGGTACATGATGTCATGACTTCTGTCAGCATGCCGAAGCTTCCAAAAGAAATATGCCAAAATGAAGTGGAAAGAATGACATACACACAAAAAGTGGACTTTGGTAAAATACTTTTACATGTACTATACACTAGAATATGTCAAGACATGTGTTTGCACTTGCTCAAGGACCATGTCAAGAATGAAAAGGACTCAGGACAAGTTCAACTGCCCAGTTAAAAAATGTAAACAAACAATAAATAATTCCAAATGCACACCCATCAAGGCAGCCCAGGTCTTAGATTAATTAATTTTTTTGAAAACATGGTACTGTAAGATCAGAATGATGACGGATGGAAACACATTAGGTAATAACATCACTGACAGAATGCCAGTTAGTCCATCTCCATAAGGTAGGCAAGTATATTACCTAGACACTAGAAAAGATCACCGACTGGCAGATGTTCAAATAGGTAGCTGTGCAATTAGTAACACACTTGCATGTATCAGTTCTGATGCAAACTGCAGTGAAATACAGATATAGAGGAGGAAATTAAAAAGATCAATATGATCCATGAATAGAAAAAGTGTTTTGTTCTCCATGTTTTCAATTTGCTCTTTTAAGGCCAGTGAGGCTAACTTGGGAATATAACTTCTGTTTAAAGAAAAATGTCTGCTTCATACTTGCTCAATATTTCATAACAGAATGTGGGCAGGAATTTCAACAACCAACTCTGTTACTAATTACAAATTTATAGAAAATGTTTTACTTATTTCACCTCACTCCTAACCTCTTAAGGCAAGAGAAATCTCCTCTGTTGCAGACCTCTACAACAATGCATTTCTATTCAAATATGTGTTAACAATCATGTTTAACTCAGAAGGGAGTTTAATTCCGTTCAGTACGCACTCCTGAAGCTATAAGGCAAGCACTGCATGATGTATTCCCAGTGGCACATTTCAGTCAAATCAACACTTCACACTTTTATTGCAATCCTACTCACCCCCCCTTCCTCTCTTTTATCAGCCTAACACACACATGCTTCTCACCACTGTACAGAGGTTAGTTCTAATGACTAATCGATCTCATTAGCTTTCCTAATTAAAAACTTTACTACCGCAATGGAAAACAAAGCATCACAAACAAAAACTGCTTGCAAGCCATTTGAATGGGATATGAGTACCATTTATCAACCTGGTCAGTGGGAGCTGGTACTTTCCACCATCTGACTTGCCTGCTTACGGCTGACACAGCAGCTTCTTGTCTGTGCCAGTCCAATTCTTCTCTCCCTGCTGGCAGATTAGGGGCATATTAAAACTGACCTACAACTTTAACCACATGCGTCTAGGTTCTTAAAACTATTTCCCATCCAGACAATGAATAACAACAAGGATTAAACGCATCCACCCATTCTCACAAGATGGGTGGGTAATGATTTTGCAAAACAGCCTTAAACTACCCAATGGCTAAACATTTACTTTACTTTTTTTTTTGTTTACTACTAACACAATATTAAATAAAAATGCTATATTTGTTTTTCATATTACTCAGAATACATGTCAACGCACAGTAAACTCAAATTTCACATGCTCATGTGATAGCGATGACATTACTATAATAATAAAGCTAATAAACTACTTGTAAAAGTGAAACTTAATCAAACATTGCATCTGTCAACAATGAAGTTTAAACGCGCCTCTCCAAACAGGACTGATGAAACGACCACTTTCTTTACAAACAACTTTTTCTAAACCTTATTTCCTTGTTTAAGCTAAGTATATTTATCTGGAATAACGGTGTTAAGCAATCATGTTTTATGAATAAAGGATCTTTATTTCAGCCATTTTATTATAAAGAAACAACTGTCAGTGGCAAAAGTAGTAAGAGTGCTATGACAGAGAGTAAACTTTTTAAAGTGATGTGCTCAAATCCAAATGAAAGCTGCCCTGCCAACACTTTGTATACCTCTAAAAAAGTTTAACAGTGGAGACAACTGTAAACAGATTCATTTATTTGGGTAAGGAAGGTATCTTCTCTATATTTTTCCTCTTCTAAAACATTTTTAGGTGTCTTACTTGCACTCCATCATTGTTTGCTGACAAAACATTAAACATGCTACTACTAATTAAATATATCCTTACATATCTTCTAGGCATTCAACCTACTGTCTGCTGTACCAAACAATACTCTACAATTTTTAAGTCCTACACAATCTGATTGTAACATATGCTGTATAACTTTTGGTATCCTGTGCTAAAGTTTCTCCCTGGGCCTTTGCTGAAAATGGGCAATGCCCACTTGGACTTGCCCAGTCAACACCGACAAACAAACAAATACACACACACACACACACACACACACACACACACACACACACACACACACACGTAAGCACTAATCATCAGACCTGCAACTCCTCGCTAAAGCTGTCTGCAGTGAGTTGACCATTAGGTACTCATTTAAGTACCACAGCAGCAATAAATTAATTTCTGACAGTCTCCTGCACCAAAGAAATGCACATCCCACTTGTCCATCACAGAGATATCAATGCATCACAGATAAGGGGGTTGCATCATAGATTCATAGGTGTATACAAGGCTAATGACCACTGGGACCTTCATATGCCTTGCCATGCATCCCAAATGTATTCCACTAGACTCAGAATTCCCAGGTCTTTAACTCTTTCTCCAAACAAAGGAAAATGACCTACCAGCTAAGACAAACTAGGACAATAATGCATGATCGTAAACACATAATACTCCAACCTTGGTCTTCTGAAAAAAAAAAAAAAAAAGTAACTGAAAAAGCCTACCGAAGCAAGGGGGACAGAGAGAAGGGTAAAATGTAGTCATTCAAAAGGCCCTTTCAAGTATCATCTGACATGGTGGGGATTCGCATAATCTGTTGAATGCTACTATAACAGAACCTGTGCAGGGAGAAGACTGACATGTGAACAGATTATCCAGCAGCAGCCACAAGCTTCACAAACTCTCAGCAAAAGCAAGGGAAGCAAATCCTAAAGGGGCCAATAAGGAACTCAGAAGGGAGAATTCTAAAATGCAAGTATGCCAAAGGATACACTAATCCTACTAATCCTAGACCAGACAGCCAAACTACAGCACTTAGGCAAAGGGGCTATGTGGATGTGACAAAGGTGTCTGTCATGCATGCATTCTTGAGCCAATAACCAGAAATAGCGCATTCTTCCAATCTGGAAAAACTCATGACAGTATTACTCAGTGAATGGCTAACAAAAGTACAGTTTTGTACCTACCATAAATGTAGATGTTCGAGGATCCACATTGCTGCAGTCCTAACTATTGGGTAGTCCGCTGTCCAGTCGTCAGGGTACTAATGCGCATGACCGACGTCATATCCTCAGTCTTTTCTTACCCCAGATGTCAGAAGACCCTAAAAAGACAAGGCCAAAACCAAAAACTCCAAACATACCTGCACCAAAAATATGTACAATATATACAAAATTACCAGAATATAACCTCACCTAACAACCACCCCTAAACACAGAGGGAAGGAGGTGCAGCAATGTGGACCCAACATCTACATTTATGGTAGGTACAAAACTGTACTATGTTCTTCATTCCACATTGCTGCAGTCCTAACTATTGGGTAGAATCCCAAAGCAGAGGTAAGGGAGGCTGGCAAATCATAAGGAAGCAGGAGCTGACAACATGCCTTGCAAAATAGCTGTGGCAAAACCAGCCCTAGACTTAGAGTAGAGAGGAAGGTGATAATGCTTAGAGAAAGTATGTACTGAACTCCAAGTAGCTGCCTCCAAAATATCCTTAGTTGCCACCCCTTAGAAATGCTGTTGAAGTGGCAGTAGCCCTAGTGGAATGAGGCCTAATCCCAGCTGGAATCTCCTTGCCATGATGGGAATAACAAAATGCAATGCAAAACCCAATCCACCTAGAAATAGTTTGTTTTGACACAGGCTTGCCCTGAACTCAAAGCAAAAGAAACAAACAACTGCTGAGACTGCCTAAAATCCTTAGTCCTGCTTAAATAATAACGCAATTGCCTGTGTACATCTAAAGTGTGCAAAATCTTTTCCCCTTTATTTTGGGGATCTGCATAAAAGTAGGCAAATGAATAGTTTGGTTTAAAGCCACACTAGAAACCACCTTAGGCATAAAGGAAGGATTAGTACGTAATGATACCCTATCCTTATGAAAAATCAAAAAGGCTCTACCGCCATAAGGGCCTGCAACTCAGAAACCCTTCTTGCAGAAGTAATGGCCAACAAAAAGCAGTCTTCCATGACAAGTATTTCAATTCAGCAGTAGCTCAAAAGGTTGTAGAGTAAGTTTCTCCAACACAAAATTGAGATCCCAAGCAGGAGTAGGAGCTCACGTGGGGGTCTTATATTCTTTGCCCCTCTAAGAAATTGCTTGAACAAAGGATGAAAACAATGGTGGGTCACAATCATAGTGAGCTGAAATTGCTGCAGCATGAATCTTAATGGAAGAGAAAGACAAACCTTTGTCCAATAAGTAAGATATTGAAGAGCCACACTCAAATTAGGCTCAGAAATCTCCAAATTGTGTGCTGCACTCCAAAATAAAAATCTCTTCCATTTTTCATGTGACACTTTCCTTGTACTAGGTCTTCTGGCTTCCATAATCACATTTAAAACTTGTTGAGGAAGTTGAGACCTGCTGTGTTTCAAAACAGAATATGCCAGGCTGTTAGATGAAGAGAGTGTAGCTTGACATTGAGCAGGTGACCGTCCCTCTGAGACAACAGGTGTGGAATCAAAGGTAAAGGCCATGGAGGCTTCCTTACCAGACTCCTCAGTAATGGGTACCAGTGTTGCCGAGGCCAATCTGGAGCTATTAAAATCATCCTTGGCTTGTCTTGTCTGACCTTCAGGAGCACCTTTGGGAGAAGAGGCAGAGGTGGAAAGGCATACACATGAAGATTTTTCCAACTGAAAGAAAGAGCATCCACTTTCCAAGCTGTGTGATGAAACCTCTTTGTGCAAAACTTTGGCAGCTGGTGGTTTAGTGGAGAAGCGAACAGATCTATGTCTGGAGTTCCCCATGACACTGTCAATTAAATACATGAAGATCCAGTTTCCACCGTGGGGATCCATGATTTGTCTGCTTAACACATCTGCTAAGGAGTTCTGTGCTCCTGGCAGAAACCTTGCCTGAAGAGTTAGTTGCAAGCTGAGCGCAGTCTCCCATAAAATCATTGCTTGCCTGCACAACGGGTAAGAATGTGTTCCCCCTTGTTTGTTGATGTACCACATGACAGTTGTGTTGTCTGTTAGAATCAACACCTGCCCTGGAAGAAGTAACTCCTTGAAAGCCATTAATGCAAACTGGACTGCTAACATCTCTTTCATGTTGATATGTAGATGCTGTAGTCTGGCAGGCCACTTGTCTTGTATCCACTTTCCATTTAGATGAGCTCCCCAAGCAATGTCTGAGGCATCTGTCGTTAGAATCTGACTCTGGCCGGGTCACAGAGAGTCCCTTGTTTAGGTGACATTCCTGAGCCCACCACATAAATTCCTTTTGAATGCAAGGTATTATTTGAATGACAGTGTCCAAATCCTGGCAGTGCTGTGTCCATACATTTTGAGATACCATTGCAGCTTCCTCATATGCAGTTTGGCATTGGGAAGCACCAGAATACAAGATGCCATGAACCCTAAGGCTTGAAGGACTGTCCTTGCAGTCAGCCCGGACTGAAGAGATAGGTGATGGAAGTAACTGGAAAGATTCTGTTGTTTGTCCGGGGTTAAAAGACCATCTGGGCTGCTGTATTCAGTCTCACACCCAGAAAGCACATGTCTTGAGAGGGTACTAGACTGGACTTTATTTCGCTCACAGAATACCCTAGGCATCTTAGCACTGCTATCACATATTCCAAATGCTGTAAAAGGTCTTCCTTTTCTTGAGCCAGAATCAGGCAGTCGTCCAAGTAAGGATAGATTTGAATTCCTTTTAGTCTGAAGTAAGCTATCACTGGAGCCAGAACCTTTGTGAATACTCTGGCAGTAGATAAGCCAAAGGGCAATGCAGAGAACTGATAATGAGAATTTCCAGCTCGAAACGCAGATACTTCCTGCAACTTAGTCTGATAGGCACATGAAGGTAAGCTTCCTTGAGATCTAAAGTTACCATCCAGTGATCTTTGCCCAGCAGAGGTAAAAGCTGTTGTAACGTCAACATTTTGAACTTGGGAATGTCCAGATAAGTGTTGAGGAGAGATAAATCCAAAATTGGTCTCCACGTGTTCCCCTTCTTTGGTACTAGGAACAGGCGAGAATAAAATCCTAGGCCCCTTTCTGGCACAGGAACTGGCTGAATGGCCCCTATTTGGAGCAACAGAGAAATTTGCTTGTGAGCCTCTTTTCTTTGTAGAGGAGGAATGTCTGGCATGCCTTTGAAAGGAGGCAAGGTATGGAAATAAAACCTGTAACCGTGGTGAATGATATCCAGAACCCATCTGACTTGGGTAATTAAATCCCAATTTTCTTTGAAAAGAGACAGCCTTCCTCCCAAAGGTGCTGCCAGGCGAGAATGTACTGGCAGCTGAAAAGGCAGGTCATTGGGTCTGTTTACGAAAGGACTGACCCCTGCCCTCACCAGAAGTCTGAGCAGGTGAACTCCCTGTTCTAGGCCTAAAAGAACCTTGAGCTCTGCCCCTACCACGTCTAGACCTACCCCTAGACTGGGGATCATAAGCAGGATATGTCCATCCCTTAGTAGGCCAATTTCTACTAAACTTGGAGGCTGCACCTGCAAAAAATCCTTAACAGTTTGCATAGACTTAGCCTTGTCCTCCATTTTCTTTAACACTGCTTCCACAGGCGAACCAAACAACACATCAGACTGTAAAGGAGCATCCAAAATCCTTGTCTTAACATGCTCAGCTAAATTCTGATCCTCAACCAGGCGTGCCTACGAAGAACAGAACCAGTGGCAGCCACCCTCGAGGAGGCCTGCACAGCATCAAAACCACACTGCAAGGAATGCTTACCCACCTGTTCAGACACATGAACTAAATCCTGCAACTCTTTACACTCAATACCTTCAGCCAGAGCATCCACCTTAGACTTCAATTGTGAAAGGAGATAATTCTGATATTTTAACATGTGAAACTGACAATTCAACGCCCTCATGGCTAAAGTGGAAGAAGTATACACTTTCTTTCCCCATCTATCCAAAGCCCTTGCCTCTTTATCAGGAGGAACAGGATTTTTAACAACAGAAGCCTTCACACCTTTAGGCCCCTGAGAGACAGTTTCCGGGTCTGCCCTAGGACTCTTAAAAGGATACTTATGCGCGACAGGCACACTATAGTACCTATCCGGTTTAACTGCGGCAGGAGACAAAGAATCAGGATTCAGCGAAGCCTCTGCAAACGCATCTTCTACCACATTCAGAACAGGAGGTATAGCTAACGGCCTATGCTGGGGTAAAACAAGAATTCCCTAAGCCTCTTCCTGGAATCAGAGAAATCTTGACCTTCCCATTTAAAATGCTCCCTCATGGAATGCAGAGTCTCTGAAAATGAAAAATCCTCAGGAGGCGAAGCTGAAGGAGTAGAATCATCTACATCAGAATCAGAATAAGGAGGATACTCCTGCAAGTCTTCAGCCGAAGACTCAGAAGCCTCCGAATATTGCTCAAAACTCTCAAACTCAGGTTCCACCCTAGGCCTCTTATCAGGAGGGGGCATAGAACCTCTAATCATAGTAATCAAATCCTCTGCCATTTTTAGCATATGCTTCTTAGGCAAAGACCCTGAAACACTCGGAGAAACCCCCACTGAAGCTAAACTAGGCCTGCCTCTTAAAGAAGCCTTGGAAACAGAAGGGGAGGCCCTAACCACCTTAGGAAGTGAGGGAAGAACAGCCACCTGAGAAGCCCCTTCAGCCTGGCCTACTTCCTGAGAGGACACATCCTGTAACAGTAAAGTCTCTCCCTGAGACTCCAAAGAAACTCCTGGCAGAACCTCCGTCTCCACTGAGTTTCTAAAGAACCGACGTCCGGGACTGTCGGTTCTTCCACTCTAGGCTTTGCTGCTTTGTCCTTGCTCTTGGCGCGGGCGCCGGAGCATCCGACGGCATTTTATAATTACAACGCTTCCCAAAACTAACCTGGCACAGTCTAACCTTCTCTTAATAGTGCGTTTGTTAAACCTAGCACAAGAGCGGCATCCAACAACGTCGTGCTCAGGCCCTAAACAAGGTATACACAAAGTATGGTAATCCCTATGAGGTATCTGTTTCCCACAAGAAATACAGTTATTCACTTTTTCTGACATCCGGTTAAATACTGAGGCAAGAAACCAAAATATTCCCCAACGGGGTACTTAGCCAACTTTGATTCGGTCTGAAACTCTGACTTCAGAAACTTTCAGAACGCCAACCTGCACTCACAAAACTGCTTCTGCATCGGACCATGCGGCAAAAAAGACTGAGGATATGAGTACCCTGACCGCCAGTCTACGCGCCCTGATTGACGTCAGCCATATACTTTGGTATTCGGGCCGACTGGACAGCGGACTACCCAATAGTTAGGACTGCAGCAATGTGGAATGAAGAACATCTGATAAGGCAATGCAATACAGTTGGCAATCTATTTGTACAGGCTCAGTCTGTCGGTTCCTACATCCACCATAAAAAGAGTAAAGGTGACTGTTCTAACTTCTTGAACTCGGGCTTCTAAAGTAAAACCAACGCAGGCAGTAAACATGCTTATCGGGGATGCATTCCCCCAAGAGGAATACAGGGAGATGAACATACTGGCTGAGCAAAAATAACACTACCATTAGAAGTAAGGATTGGTCCTGAAAGGGAAAATGAAAGACAGGCTTGATTTTTGAGGAACACAAACATGGTTCACAATACGAAAAGGACTGTATCTTAAACAGCCAGCTAACAGACGCAATAAAATTTGCTCTCTTTAAGCTGTGTACACCTGAGGACACACACCCTGGACATATGACGTCTCAGACAATGTCTCTATAAAGTTATTCTTTCACCTCATTTTCTGACTAATAACAGGTTTAACTCTGGGGCTACTTTATTCTTCAGCCAACTGTACAGAAGTCAGTCAAGTTAATCTAATATTTGCAGGATGTAAGCTACTAAAGAAACATAGCAGTCAGTTCCTGTTGCAATCTGGTGTATTGTTTTTTTATTAAGTTTAACACTACCAAGCTATTCCTTCAAAGAATAAGTGATCACCCCAGTTTCCACGAGGAAGATCGCACCAACTCTGGGTACCCAAGTGTGGGCACAACCCTCCCCTTCCCCCGGGAGAAGCAAGCAGGACAAGCCCCTTCATTTCCACCAGGAATGTACAAAGCAATTCAGCAAAAAAAATGTGGCTTAAAATGTCCAAGGTTACCCTGTTCATATGGCTCTCCAGTAGTATTTAATGCATCTACACCTCATCTTTCAAAGCCCTTCCCTCCAGTACTTCTGCCTTCTTCAAAAACTCCACCTCAGTGTTATTTGTGTAGCTGCTACCTGGGTTTCTTTTGCAAATCTTTACCAGCTGACACAAATTAGACATCAGTTGTGCTGTTCGATTCTCAGCTAGAGCATATTCTGTGTGGAGACATGCATGAATGGGCAATACCTTCGTTGAAGGTTGCGCATCAGGGCTGGCAACTCTCCACGTAAAAATCTGCTGCCAATCAGGTCTTTTGTCTGGGCAACCATACTTTCATTCTGTTGTCTCCACCCAAGATGTATAGCTGGGGATTCTGTCTCATCAGTGAAGTGAACAGGCTGCACAGTCCACGATACAACATACTTTTGTACATCCACTACTAACCTCTCTCTGTGCTGCTTTAACCTCTTATCACTATCCAGTCTCAGTCCCTTCCACTCCTCAGAAAGACCCCCTCCTTTTTGACTTCATTATTCAGTTTTGTATAAACGTTTGCAAATTCTCCACTTGGTCTTTATTACAGGACACTAATTTTCTCTCCTTGGTTTTATGCTTCAGAATACATACTCATTTCTCCTGCTCTTTTATTCTCCAACCTCCAACTACCCTTTGCTCCACAACATCTCCTCCTCTTCTCCAGCTCAGTTTTCTACTGCCCCTCCTCCACCATCCTCATCTCCTCCTTTAAACATTTAATCTAACTCACTCTGCATCACCATCCACTTTCACTTGTATTATCACCTTCTTCTCTATCAACTCAGCTTTCAACTCCTCTCCCCTTTTCTACTGCTACATATTCAGTGCTACCCTATAACCCATTACCTCCACCATCCAAGCAGTCTTAATTTCATCCCATTCTCTTTTTTTCCCACTTTATCATTCTCAGCCATATCTGACTCCATATCTTTTTGCAATTCTTGACACCAATTTTACCTGATTCAACCTTTTCTAATTGTCAGAATTCCATCCACTCCTATGTGCCCCTTCTTTGCTACCTTTCTCAACCATTACTACTAATGCATAATCCAACACCCTACTCTTACAAATACTTTCCTCCTCCATTTTTAACATAATTTTTACATCAATCAAAATCAAATCCAGTTTGCTAGTCTTTTTTCACTTTTGTCCCAACTGAATGTTCACTGTTTTTCTTCTCCACCACTTCTTCATATATTGAGCATACACCTAATCTATGCACCCTTTTACTCAGTTTGCTCTGATACTTAACATGACATTCAGCTCAACATTGTAATCTAGCTAGCTTTTAGGTTTAAGACAACATTAAAGTTCTGCTCATGTATTCTTACCTCCCTCATTTCCTATCTCCTCTACCACCTTTACACTTGCCTTAAACTCTCCTACCTCATCATTGTTGAGGCCATAAAATGAAACCAGCTCTCTCCCTTTCCACTGCCTTATTCCTCTGCATACTATCCAGCTATATATCCTTCTTTCTCTCCTTTGCTTTCAGATCCATTTCTCCTTCATTAACTAACATCTCACCTCCCTTTTTTTCTATTGCTTCTTTGCAATTTATTCCAACCCTTAAGAAACACTTCTTTTGGAAGTTTCCCATCACTATCTCAGTCAGCTATTAATTATTCATTCCCAACACATTCCAATGCTCAACTTCTAGTCCCCTTTGCCTGCTTCTACACCTAACAACCAATCCTCTGGAGCTGGATCTCAAGGACTTTAGGCTTGCAACACCTGTGTTCCTCTCGATTGCAGCAGGGTCAAAGATGCTACAGGGAATCTGCACAGAAACAAACCAGCCAACAATTTAATATTCCAGGGCCTCCATTCATGTTCCCCACCCTCCTCCTCAAATATTTTTTTCCTTACACAAATATTTTATCTAAATACTCACTTAAACTCCTTGCACTTTACCTACTTTCACACGGCAGGCAGCACTATCATACAGCATCATGACTGCCTCTTTTATAATTAGCTGGCCATTATTTTCAGTTCTTTACATAGCCAGGCTTCTTACCCGCTGGAGTAATGACAGAGAGCAAAATGTTATTACTTTCCCCTTTCAGCTTAATTTAATCATCCCATTCTCCAATTCTTTCATCAAGCTGGTCACTAATAGACATATACGTGCCAAGGAAATCTGTTTAGGACCTCTTATTTTTTAGATCTTTATCATAACTTGACTCTACAAATAAACTTTAAATATTTATTTATTGACATTTGTTTACCGGGAATATCCGACTGAGTAATAAACACCCATTTTCAGTGAAGGCCCATGGAGAAAAGATCCAGAGTATTTAACATAAACAAATAAAACACTAGTATAAATGTTAATTTAAAAAAGCATAGATACATACAGTTTGGTAGTGGAATATATAGGATAGGATAGAATAGAGCATAGAGCATGAGGGGAAGTGATATAAACATAGAAAGAAAAAAATTGCAAACATTATACTATGTTTCAGCTACTTCATTATTAGTGCTGCCTCCCTAACGCTTTACTGTGAATCCTGTATCACAGCTGAAAAAAAAAAATCATTTCCTTGCTTACACCCATTTGATTACTGAATATTTCTGTAAGAGTACTCTGTACGGAATCAGTACATACAAAAGTACAAATATGTCAATCAGGACATACAAAAGTATTAGAAGTACAGTGTACTATCTTAGAAAATAACAATAAAACACAAGTCCACAATAACAGTGGGGAGAGGGTTGGTGTTGAAAGGCATAGATAGATAGTATGACTCCAGGGGTTAGATTAGTAAAAATGTAAACTGTCAATATTGATCATACATCCATTAGAGCCCCTCCTTAGAAACAGATAAACAGCATTATATTTCTTCTACAGCTCCGAGTTCCTGTAATGTACAAAAAGAAACAAAGGTTGCAACAGTAAATGTTCATGTTCCATACTAGTGTATTGGCAAAACCAGCAAACTCATTGTCCCTTTTTGTGGTATTAGTGAACCTTCAACAATGACAAGATTTTAGGTCCACCGAATTCCCAAATTTACTTCAACCAAACCTACTTAATGCCATAAATATACATAATACATAAAGTAAACCCTGTCTGTTTGACCTCTTCTCCCTCTTTCCTCCTCTAGTTCTGACATCAAATTAAAAACTTACACATGTATGTTTACATCTATATGCAGCTATTTCAAAATGTACAATAGTATCAAACATCACGTATTACATAAAAAAACACATCTCCTAAACATCTAACTGCCTCCCCTCCTCCCACCATCCACAAAATACATCACATCTAAACTTCCTGTCAAAATCTTTCAGAAAAAGAATATGGAGAATGTGTGTGCTTGTGCACACATTGGTTGCTTAGGGATCCTATTTCACAAGCATTTGTCTTATCTTTCTTCATCCCCTCATACTTCCATTTCAACCAAGCATTTTCTTCATCTTAGGCACATAATATTCTCGATGCTCAATAAGCATGCTCCCTCACATCACCTGAAGGGCATTCCTTACTTTTTGAACTCAAAGAAACAGCTTGACAAAGTGAAGGCATCAAAAAGTTTCTATATTATATGAATGAAAGTTGAAATAATCGAACGCTGTAAACAGCAAAAATGCCGGACTTTGAACCCTTTATTCTCCCCGCTAATTAAATATACCAACTCCGAGATCACACTACAGTGAGGAAAGGGAAAATTTCCCAATCTTCACTGCACCGCGATCCCACAAAAAACACATCGATGAACAGCATTTTCACATATACAGCCGTTCGATATTTTGGACTTTTGTTCTTCTAATAGGATCCCATCAAAAACAGGCTAAGCATATGGAAGGTTTGATGCTTCTACACTATCAGTACCCCATTCTAACTTACATTCTGGTCACTATAATGTGATGTCCTACTGGTTCTCCATTGTCATTACACTATGTTTCAGCTACTTCATCCCTAACGCTTTACTGTGAATCCTGTATCGCAGCTGAAAAAAATTATTTCCTTACTTACACCCATTTGCTTACCCAATATTTCTGTGAGAGTACTCTGTAGGGAATTTTGAAAATCTGCCAACTCATTACACTCCCAAAACATTTGTTCCCAGCTACGTCTTTCTTCCCCATCACATCTCCAACATTTGTTATCTACCTGAAAAAAAATTCTTACAAGTCTGCTTCAGGTATAAAAATACCTATGCAAACAATTCCAAGCAAAAATCCTAAATCTTCTAGAATTTGTTGCATAACTGGGAGCCATACATATAACCTCCCACTGTTTCCTTGTGAAATGCATATCCACTCACTCTACACTCTCTAACCTCCTCTAATTGATTCCTACAGTTATTGTGCAATACTTCATATGTCCTACTAATTATCCCTTTTATAACAGCTTCTGTTCTAGATTCAACTAAAAACTGTACCAGAGCATGTCTTTCACTTAGGATTACCCGATCCTTTTCTCTCTGCTTATACTCTATCATTCCCTGAAAAGGAAGGCAATCCTAGCCTGCAATCTAAATGTCGTCTTAGCCTCTTCCCATTCTATTAACTTTAGCTCTCTACTTATTTACTCCCAATACCTAGGATTCTTTGCCAGTTTTCCCCAGTAAATTCCAGCTCCCTCTTGCCTATTCTCTGTAACCCCAATTGCAGTCATCCCTATCTGAAGAAATCTGCTTTTCCATTCTCGTTCTGGCTTAGTTCTTAGAATACTTTCTGCTCTCTTTACGAATATAATATTCTGTATGGCTGCTGTTATTCTCCTTAACAATATGCATCCAAAATCTCAGTCTCACCTTATTTCTTGAATTTGCCCCGCTTCATAATCATCACTTCCCACTTTGAATTATAGCTTTCTGCTTGTGTTGTGTCTCAGCCTTAAATGTGTAGCTCTAAAATATACCTTCACATCAGATCATTGTAAACCATCTTGTTCTATTGGAAGGCTCAACTTATCCCACTTGGCCCTTGCCCTTTTCCCCTCCTAGACAAAATCCTTCCACTCTTTATTACAGTCCACATCTTCTTCTCTGGTTGATAAAAATATGCCTGACCTGTACATAAAACTAAAGGGACTAAAAACATTTTTACTCCTTGTATTTGCTATCCACATCCATACATACGAGCTTCCAATTTCTCAGTTTTTCTATTCTCTTTTGTTCAGTCTCTCCCCATATATCCTTAGCTGACATAAAATTCTTTTTAACCCATACTCTTAAATATTTCATTTTATCATGTTCCCATAAATATGGGTATTGCTGAATGGACAGTTACCCATTTTTTTAATTAGTTTTAGCATATCTGCACCTTCAACTCCTGCCCCTGTCCCAGTTATGCAGAGACTGCCTTTCCACAATCTATTTAATCTGCCATTGTTACTACTACCACTTAATGTTTTTTTGCAGTTGCACCGATGTGTACTCACATTGGGCTGTCCTACAACCTGACCCACTCATTCTTCCTCTGCTTATATTGCTCTTATCTAAAGGCACAATGTTCCAAGTGCTAGAATTTCATCCAACTTTCTAACTACTACTTCAGCTTTTGTCCCTCCTAGTTGTTTTCTTTCATAACTTCTTCCACTCTGACTGGGCACCTAATACTTTATTTTGCAAAATAAAATCCAGTAAACTACATATAACTCGCATCAGTGACCTAAGCTGCTATTTTCTTTTGACACCACAGCACCTCCTCCCCAGCACTGCTGATTTACTGACAAAGATCACTAGCATGCTATGCACAGAGGAGTATAAACCTCAATGTCAGAAGAAGAATTTACAACTGTCATGCAGGACTCTGTGACAATAGGGCATATGTGAGATGGCACTTTATCATTTGCCCAGCCTAGGTGAGTGTTGCTGTTTTGCACGGACACCTCTGTCCACAGTGCCCATGAGTTGTATACATTTGTATGCTTCATATCTGGTTTCTCCATATATTTTACATACAAGAAGACTAGGGAGCAGAAGAAGAGAGCCCATAAGGACAGGATGATAAAGCTGTGACAGACACAAGGTGCATTATTAGTACTTTTATGCTATGTATGCAGATGTATACAATGTATTATACAAGCCTGGCATGTGGATGGATATATACTCATCATTACTGTAGCAACAATTTTGCTGCATGTGTTAGTCAGCACTAAACTCATAGGAGTACCCCAGGGACCAGTTCTTGGCCTCTTACTGATATCATTACTTGTAAATGTCTTGCCTTATTTCCTACCTCATATCAACATGATTATGTATGCAGATGATCTACTAGTTTTGTCACCAAATAAAACCCTTTCTGGGATTCAATACACATTACAGGGCAATTTCACTGATCTCTAATTGGCCAGCAACAGATTAAAAATTAATCCCAAAACCTTTATTACACTATTTGCTACTCCTCAAAAACTGTCCAATCTCTCACCGGTCACTGTAATGGATAACACAAGTAATCCAATACAGAATTTTTGTATAAATTTTTACCATAACTTTAGATGTCCTTCTCTTCTACATGCTGCTGTATTCATAACACAAGGGAGTCTGCCTCTGGTCAACTCTCGTATGCCTGGCCATTTTACAAATGATAAATGCTACCACTAGGGTGCGTGTGACGTCCCGCATATCTCTCTGTGGAAGTTAGCCATAAACAGACATCGGGTACAAAACGAACATCAGCACGCACCTTCCTCAGAACTGAATGCCGCAGGAATCAGCAACAGACTGGGTAGTCAAGAGTCTGGCAAGTAAAAGGGGGAAGGCAGGGTGGGAAACTACACAACAGCATAAAGAAGAGAAGGACATCTAACGCTAAGGTAAGAATTTACACAACAATACTATGTCTTTCTACTCATATGCTGCTGTATTCATAACACAAGGGAGAGTGCAAAAGCTCCTGCATTAAGAATTAGGTGGAGGAACAGAAGCACTTTCCACAAACCCATGAAGGATGTCTCTGGTAAACCCTGCTCTGGCCCTAGACACAATGTCCAACTTGTAGTGTTTGGTAAAGGTATGGACAGAGAACCATGTAGCATCTTCTAAAATGGCAGCTGTATACAGACCCTTGAAAAAGGTTCCAGAGGAGGACATTGCCCTAGTGGAGTGTGCCTTTATTGGGAAGGAAAGTCTTCTGCTGTGGGCAGTATAGCAAAAGGTGATGGCTTTCGATATCCAAGAGGGTAAGCTTTGCTTGGAAAGAGGGTGTCCCAGGGCCATTGGGTGGTAAGATACAAAAAGCCTGAGTGATTTGCGTAAGGGTTTGGTTTTCGCCAGATAATATCCAAGTTGTCTGTGAACAACTAGGGTATGTAGTATCCTTTCAGCCGGGTTTTGGGGTGAAGTGAAGAAAGTGGGTAGATTGATGACCTGATTCAGGGACAGCTCATTGACTACTTTGGGCATAAAAGTAGGGCTGGTGCGCAAACACACCCTGTCTTTGTGAAAAACAGCAAATGGATGGGAGCCCATAAGGGCTTGTAATTGAGACACTTCTTTCTGAAGGAATGGCCACCAAGAGTAGGGATTCCATGTACAATGTTGGAGAGAACAGTCTTTGGCTGGCTCGAAGGGTGGCAGTGTCAATTTCTCCAGTACAAAGTTAAGATCCCAAGGAGGAGGGATGGTCTTCCTTGGGGGTCTGAGGTGCAGAACCCCTTTCAGGAAAAGTTTACCTTCCAGCCTAGAGGCCAAAGGAGGGGTGAGAGGCAGGCATGCTGAGATGGCACATAAGTTGGTCTTGACACAGGAATCAGACAGTCCAGACTTCATCAATTCACACATGTAAGACAGGACCCACTGTGGGTTCTACTACCAGTGTTTGTAAGTTGTGTTTTTAACACCAGGCAGAAAATCTCTTCCACTCTGAAAGGTATGATTTTCTGGTATTTGGTTTTCTGGCTTGCTGCAAGACCTAAAGCACGCCCTCCGTGTAAAGGTGTCTGAAGGGAATCAATTCCCTATCACCCACAGAGTAAGGTTCAGCGTGGACAGTTGTGGGTGTAGGAGCATTCCCCTCTCCTGTGTGAGCAGGTCCATCCAATGAGGTAACTTGTGGTGACTGCCCTTGGCTAGATGGAGTAATAAGGGGAACCAGTGCTGGCTTGGCCAATGGGGAGTCACCAACAAGATTTGAGTTTGTTCTTTCTGAATTTTCAGCAGAACTTTTTGTATGAGCGGGAAGGGGGGAAATGCATAAGTGTACATCCCCTTCCAAGGGAATGAGAGAGCATCCACCTTCCATGCTTCGGGGTGTGGTACCCTGGAGCGGAAGGCTGGAAGTTGTCTGTTCATGGGAGAGGCAAACAAATCCACATCTGGAACACCCCCTCAATAGACCAGATCCAGAAATGCATTTCTGTTTAGCATCCATTCATGAGATAGAGTCATGGTAAAGCTTAAAGTATCTGCCATTTCACTGTCTGCTGAAGGAATGTAGACAGCTTGGATGTTAACTTGTCTGTCCAGGGTGATTCCCCATGCCTGCAGGGCTAACTTGCACAGGAGGTAGGACTTTGTCCCCCCCTGTTTGCTAATGTACCACAGCACTGTGGTATTGTCTGTGTACTACCTCAGTGTGCCTGGAAGAAGATGATCCTTGAAAACTTGTAGGGCTAATATCAGGGCTTTCATTTCCTTGATATTGATGTGCTCTTTCTATTGAGTGAGGGTCCATGAGTTTCTCACTCTCCATTCTCCTAAAGTTGCTCGCAACCTGTGTCTCAGGTGTCTGTGAAGAGGTCTTGTTTGGGAGGCAGGGGCAGGTCTGGGTTGGCGTTTATGTGAGCTATCCACCAGTTCAATTCCCTACAAAGGCATGGCAGCACTGGAATCATGCACTCCATGGGGTGCAGATGTTGTTTCCAGACTGTTATCAAGTACCATTGGAACTTTCTCACGTGAAGTTTTGCCAGGGGAACCATGGGGATGGTGGAAACCATGAATCCCAGGAGCCTGAGGAGCTCCCTCCTGGCTGATATGGATTTTTGAGGAAGTAATTCCTTGAAATAAGTATTTTTTCTGGGAGAAGACAGGCCATAATTTTTTCTGTTAGGATCCTGCACCCCAGGAATACATGATCCTAAGAATGAATCAGGGATGACTTTTTGAGGTTTATACTGAATCCCAGACTTCTCAAGAGGGAAATGGTGAAGTTTAGATGTTGTAGAACCAAAAGAACTGACAGGGCATGATCAGGATGTCGTCTAGGTAGGGGAAGAGTTGGATTCCCTTTGTCCTGGTTAAGGCCATAACTGGTGCCTGGCATTTTATAAACACTTTTGCGGCCATAAAAAGACCAAATGGCAAAGCACAGAACTGATGGTGTGTAGAACCCACTGAGAAGCGAATTAATTTCCTGCAGAGGGGATGGACTGTAATGTGTAAGTAGGCATACTTTATATCCAAGGATACTAACAAGGCCTAGGGTAGGATCAGGGGGAGCAGGGTAGGAAGAGTGAGCATGCGAAAGGAAGGTAATTGAAGGAATGTGTTGAGAATGGACAAACCCAGGACTGGTCTCCATGGACCTTCTTTCCTGGGAATTAAGAAAATCCTGGAGTAAAATCCCCTTCCCCTTGCATGTGCAGGGACTTCTTGAATGGTTCCTTGATCTAGGAGTTCTCAAAGAACTGAGAAGAAAGAAGGCAGTTGTTCAAGGAGGTTGAGGAATGCCTTTGGGAGTAGGTTTGGTCTCCCATCTCATGAAATATCCCTGTTTTATTATAGACAGGACCCAAGGGTCCTGGGTAACCTGATTCCAAGCAGGTAGGGGGGAGGGACAGATGCACGGAAAGTGAGGTGTTTGGATCGAGTGCCTGGTCATCACAGGCTACCAGGCTTACCCTGAAAGGGCTGTTTGGTAGCAGCAGTAGAGGGAGAAGGTCTTGCTGAGACCTGTTTCCTGGAGTATCTCTTGCGTTTGGCTGGTAACTGTGTGGCAGGCCTTCTCACAAAGGTGGTTTTGGTATGGTAATTCCTTTGGAAGTGTGGGATAAGAGAGACAAAAATTAACCTCAGATCTTGTAACTCCTTGCCCTTAGTTTGCAGTGCCTTAAAAAGGTCAGCAGCCACTTAACCAAATAAATCTTTATTGCCTAAGAGTGTGACAAAGTGTTTAGACTTTTTGTCATCAGGGAGAGGCTGTAACCGAAGCCAGGAGTATCTCCTAATGACAGTCCCTGAAGCTGCAGCCCTATAGGAGGCCTCTACTACATCATAACTGCACTTAACAGAGTGCTTGATCACCTGAGTGCAGGAATTAAACAGGGTAGATATTTTAGCCTTGGCTGGGGAGTCAAGAAGGTCCCCTAGTTGTGTAGTCGCATCAGCTAGCAAAGCCAGGGAATATTTGGCCATGTGGGTTTGGTAGTTAATTGCTGTAATGTTTAGGGTAGCAGAAGTGTAGACCATTGTCCCCAGGCACTCCATTAACCTGCTCTCCTTGTCAGAGGGCAGGAGGGAGGTAGAAGGGAGTAGCTTAGCAGTTTTGTCTGTAGCCACAGCAATAACTGAAGGGTCTGCAGAGGGTACTTTGTACAAGAATTTAGCATCCTCAGGGACCTTAAAAAACCTATCTGGGCATTTGGGTGCAGGAGGTTGTGAATCAGGGATTTTGAAGGCAGCCAGGAATGCATCTAAGAAGGCAGGGTGCACTGGAGGAACAGCAGACAGGTTGGGAAACTCATTTGCAGGAGTTCATAATACCTCTTCTGGGTTTCTGTAACCTGACTGCTGTCCGACTTAAAGAATTCTTTCATCTGAGCAATGGTTTCCTCAAAGGTGGTATCTTCACTTGGTGAATTTGCCATTAGACACCTCCTCTGGGGAAGCGTACCCCAGGGGGGAAGTAATTTGCGAGGTATAAGTGAGAGATTCAGCCCCTGATGAATCCTCTTCTTCAGATAAAACATCCAGAGGAGGTTTACCTTTGGGGGTTGATGCAGTAGGGTCCTGGCATAGGGCTAAGAAGGCGTTGAAAAGACCTTGGGTGAAGGCCTGCCAGTCAGGAAGTGGTTTGGAGGCGGCGGAGCAAGATGTTTAGTTGTTTGCTTCTTTTTATGGGAATCCGACATTGAGGAATTGGAAATCTGGTGAAGCCGGATGGCACTCAACAATATCAGAGCTAACATCCTCGTGAATCACAATTTGCAAGACCCCAAGAGGACCCACGGATATGATAAGCCTAGGTCCCCCCCTTGGCGACTGATTTGGAAGCCTGTGATTCCCTCTTGGATGTGCCCTCGGCTTCTTTAATGGCTTCCACCTGGGTACCTCCCAAAGGAAGGTTTGAGGAGTCCGGTTTGGACTCCAAGTCTTCATCATCATCAAGAGGTATGGCTGGAAAGGAGGGCGCGACATTGGTTCGGGCCTAGACTTTTTGGCCTTTTTTGACCGGTGGCTCATCCGAGGGACCGGATGTCAGATCCATCGCTTTGGCCAAACGCTTTAGACGTTGGTTCTCTAAATAAAGCTTTAAGGCAGCTAAGTGACTCCTGAGGGTTTTGGGAACAAAGTGCTGACAAATAATACAAGTAGTGTGGTTGTGTTCCTGACCTAAGCAAAACAGGCAAAGTTCATGCATATCTTTATGTGGAATTTGCCTTCCACACCTACACTTGCCCTTTCTACCTGACATGAAAAACCCCACAGCAGTAGCAAAGGAAAATCAAAACCCCCTATGGGGTACTTATCTGAAGTCAGACAAGATGAGCACTTCACACGGGATCACTTTTCCGAAGGAGTGACGACTGGAGCTAGCAGTCACACAGGCAGCAGAAAAGTTCGGAGGAAGGTGCATGCTGATGTTCATTTTGTACCCATCTGTTTATGGCTAACGTTCACAGAGAGAAATGCAGGATGTCACACGCACCTTAGCGGTAGCATCTATCTTTTGTAAAACGGCCAAAAGTACGAGAGACAACCAGAGGCGGACTCCCTTGTGTTATGAATACAGCAGCATATAAACTGAAGGACATCTAGTGTTACACAGCAAAAATATCTAGGAGCCCTACTTGACCCTGCCTTAATATTCTCAAGGTATACAGACAACATAGTCAACAAATCTGAAACTTTGCTACAAAATTTCACACGTATTATCTCCAACTGCAAGGCAGTCTATAACTAGAAATGTCCCCACTCACAAAAATGAATATGCCATAGCTTTATTAGCACTTCACTCTAGCATCAACACATTGTGACAACCCTGCACTGGCCCACTAATCAAGGAGCGTCAATCCTCACCACTGCCAGCAGTGGGAAACTTACACACTGGGAAGATGACAAGTACACACACACACACACACACACACACACACACACACACACACACACACACTAAAGTGCAATTTCCCTTAAGAGCACACAGAGATCACAGTCAGTCTGAGGCTGGTTTCTCTCTCTTTCTCCAAATCCTCAATAAGACTCCCCACTGGCACAGCTATAGGGTTGAGATCTCAGCTGAGTGGCCAAACCAAGATCTCCAGTACCCTCTCTGTCCAACCAGTGCTACATGTCCCTGTCCAAGTAGTTGACAGACACACACTCTGAGATTTGATTTATATACAAACATTCACACTCTCACACACTCATACACTCACTCGCACACACACTCCTGGGAAAGGCTGGCACAGATTTACTAGCTATGCTCCCTTCTGCCCAGACTATAAGGTAGTTCCGACTGCCACCAGCCACTCTATCAGCTACTTTAAGGCCCTTAACAAAGGGTGCCCAAGCCTACTGTGTAATGTTACTATTAATCCAAATAGTACTTTGACCAAGGGCTAGGCTATTAGGAGAGGCTTGTACAGCATCACCAAATAGATATGCAAGTATTATATGAGCTTAAATATCTCTAAACAGACCAGCCACAACTGAAAGGTTTACATATACTTAATAATAAAAGAACAAGACAATTCCCAGTAAGTAATTAGTTACATCAGAGTTCAAAATCAAAGGAAACATTTAAAACATTGCAAGACAGACTCAAATAAATAAAGAAAACATGTAAGCTATACTTTACTATATTCCTATCCGAATCTAAGAGAGTTAATATGCCCTAAAAACTTACAGCAAGGCAAGTGCAGAGGTGGTGAAGGTGGTGAGTGGATGTTCTTGTTAGGTCAAAGACAAACAGAAAATGCCCTCTCTCTCTCCCCCAGAGAGTTCTTAAATTAATAACAAATATTACTGGTGGGTTAGCTTGAATGACATCACTTTCTGTCATCTAACATTCGTTCCCAAGCTAAACCTCCAATGTCAAAAACTACCAACATTTAGCATCTCCCTGTGAAAACACATAAATAAAGGCATCTGATCAGAGCTGCGCAGCTGCTGGAAGTCATAAAGCAATACAACACTTCCACATCTCAAGCCTAGTAATTACTTCTCTTTGAAGACAATACAAAAAACATCTAGCTCTAGACATTGTGCCTGCTACTGCACCGAAACTGAGAGATAACATCTTTTGTTTATAGCCCAGCTACAAAGTAACTTAACCTCAACTATTCTTATGTTTTGCAAGTTAATTTTCTATGCCCAGTAGGGTCCACTGTGGTTACATTTTTGAAGCTTAGTACTGTACAAACCCTGTTCAATACATACTTTTGTGCCAGCAGTTTAATATACACATAACATACAGTTCTAATACATTTGTAAGACAAGCATATGAATCATGTTGATATTCACAAATAACATATTTACAAAAATTCCAGACAGCTGGGCTGGCAGTATCTCCTTTTGTTACATTTCTATATAAATCATTAATATTCACAAATGACATATAATTATTTACAACATTCCAGATAGCTAGGCTGACAATGTGACATACACAATAACTCCAAGTATTAGAAAACAAAATCTGTTGTTCTGTACTTTTAGCCAGCAAGCATACCAATCTTAGCCAAACTACTATGCTACTCAGCACTGCGTCAATGCCCTCACTAAAATTACAAATAAGAGAACATCATAGCCATTAACAGAAAAGTCAGACAGATGGCATTACTTAGCGGAGACATTTTGTCACGACCACAGGGGAAAAGATCTTCACTGAATTCAGGCCAGCAACATGGAATCAACTACCCAGAGAAATGCATTCTCAAACACTGGATGGCTTCAAGGGTAAACTAAAATAACATTTAGTAGAAGAAACTGCCTACAATTGCTTTTGTGGCACTGCATACTTTTCTGGAGGTATGT
Source organism: Protopterus annectens (assembly GCF_019279795.1). Classification (NCBI taxonomy): domain Eukaryota; kingdom Metazoa; phylum Chordata; order Ceratodontiformes; family Protopteridae; genus Protopterus; species Protopterus annectens. The sequence goes on along the minus strand of NC_056732.1, from coordinate 1,275,495,723 downwards.
AGACTTACTGTAACTGGAATATTTACAAGTACTATAAAGAGGTATCACTCTACTAAGTGCACTGTGCCCTGTAAGTACTGTAAATACTGTAGATATTTCCAAATTGCTTGAAATAGTGTGGATATTGTTGCTTCTTGCTACCCCCTTTTCTCTGTATATTTACCTTAGATATGCACTTTAGTTATCATATGAAGTATTTTCACCTTTATCAATTTTTGTTTCGTAAATTCTATTACTTATTTGCTCCCTTCAAGCCCACATTGTAGTTGCAAAGTGTGAACTGACCAGTCCACATACCCAATTACCAAATTTCAAATAAAAAAGTTGATGTATGTAGGTACACATGCATTTATGTTTAATTACCTGGATAGTGCACTGATCTTAGTGGCCCAACTGCAGGCACAACCCAGGTGAGTAAAAGAACAATGATTAATTAGATACAACAAAAAAGAAACAAAAAACAAAAAGAACAGTCACGATAGAATAAATTACAATTTTCAACACTGAATAAATTTCAGGACTGATAGTAAAATAAAGTAAATTATTAGTTACTAGAGAAATGATGAAGAAAGGGGTAAAGACAAAAAACAGAGTAGGCAAGGGTTCCTGAGGTTTGTGTGATGCAGTTATGCATACATTTTTTGGGGTCCACTTTTAAAACCCGAAATACCAGAATCTCGGGTTTTGAGATACCGAACTCAAAACAATGAGATTTCAGTATCTTGAAACTTAAAAGTAGACCAAAAAAAAAAAACTAAAATAATGTGCCCCCCACCCCCACCCCACACTTAAATATACCAACTCCGAGAATGCGCTACTGTGAAGAGAACGATAAGTGCAACAGGAGCATTACCATTCTCTTCACTGTAGCGGGATCTCGGAGTTGATATATTTAAGTAGGGGGGGTGCAGGGGGGCTTTCCCCACTACAAACATATTACTTTAGCTGTGCCTTTTTTTCTTTTAGTCCACTTTTAAATTTCGAGATACCGAAATCTCGATGTTTTGATTTCAGAACACCAAAGGCAGAGTTGTGTCCATATTCATTAAGAATATCCACATCTCCAGGCTAGCTGCTCAGCATAATGCATCTGAGGTTATCCAAGTGCAACTAACTCTGGGCAAAACTGCAATCCAAATTGTAGCTTGCTACAGATCCCCACCATGCCCAGGATTCCCACCCCTCTTTTCCTGACATACTGGAAAATATTAGGGTTCAACCAAACACCATAATAATGGGCGATTTCAACTATCACACCATTAACTGAGGAAAACTTCTCATGTACCAACTCTTTCGCTCAGCACTTTCTGGAATTCACTGTATCAACTCCTTCACTCAACGCTTTCTGGAATTCATAAATTCCAATGACCTGGATCAACTTATCCAGACCCCCACCAGGGGCATCAATATCCTAGACCTAGTCATTACCAACATGAGTGACTGGTGTTCCACACCTGAGGTCAACTCCTTGTTGGTCAAATCCGACCATAAGCTAATAACCCTCAATATCCACATCCCACCCCCCATTAAGGAAACCAAGGCAAAAAATTTCTCCAAAGCCAACTTCATGCTTCTTAAGACAGAAGTGGTGAACTTCATGACACCCATGCAGATGGACAATACAGTTATGACTGCTGAATCCTACACAAATGCACTCTATAAGCACTTGTGCTATCCCAAACACAACCAAGACACTATCCTACAAAAAAAGGAAGCTAATCTGGTTGTCCCCTGCCATAAACAAACTCTACAACAGAAGGAAGAAACTGTTGCAAAAGAGAGTAAAATCCCTTGAGTGGAGGAGCGCCCTGGTCAGCCTCAGTAAAAAGCTGAGATCCCTTATAAGATCCTCCAAAGCTAGCTACGACACAATCGCCACTGATTCTAAGGACAACCACAAAGCATTCTATAGCTATGTCAAGAATCTCAATGGCTCTGATCTGCTCTGAGTTACAGCACAACAGCACGAATATTACAGAACCAACTGATATTGCCAACATCCTGGCAGTTCAGTGCTAACTTTACCCCCTCTCACTCCCTAAATGGCCCATATCTATACAGGAAGAAAGCAGAGTCCCTGTAATCACAACTATGCAGGTAAAAGCTGCACTCGCTAAAGTCAAAAACACAGCATCCATGGGACCGGACAACATCCCAGGCTGTGTTTTACATGAACTTCAGAACCAACTGGTTCCCCACCTAAGCACCATGTTCAATCATAGCCTCATGTCAGGCTTTGTGCCAACTGAATGATGCGCAGCAACAGTTATCCCACTCCACAAAGGGGGAGCCACCACTGATCCTGGGAACTATTCCCCTATTAGCCTGACGAGCCTGGTCTGCAAGGCCATGAAACATATAATCATGGAACTCGTAAACAAAGACATTGGTGACCTTCAAACTCTAAACCCCAACCAGTTCGGGTTTGTGAAAGGCAGATCATGCTTCCTGAATCTGAACAACTTCTTTGAGGCAGTCACCAAAGCCGTGGATGGCGGTAAGGTGGTTCATGCAGCCTATCTTGACCTTGCCAAGGCTTTCGACACCATCACCCATTCTGGAATTATAGCTAAACTCACTAAACGAGGTATAAATCCCTACATCACAAGATGGGCTGCCAACTGGCTCACTGACTGAACCGACACAGTAAAAGTTGCAGACTCCAAATCTGACTTCAAACCAGTGACAAGTGGAGTACCACAGGGTTCGGTCCTGGGACCTCTCCTGTTCGGTATCTACTTCTTTGAACTACAGGCTAACACAGAAGCCCTTTGGCTAATGAAGTTCGCAGATGACTGCAAACTAGGTGCCACAGTCGAGTCCCCAAATGATGTGAACATCTTACAGAAGGGCATCACTGAGACAGATGCCTGGTGTCACAGCCATGGCCTCAAACTCAATGTCAAAAAGTGCATTGTCATCCCCTTTTGTAAAAACTCTGTATCCATGAACTGCCACATAGGCAGCAGTCTAGTTAACGCCAAATGTGTGATAAGAGACCTTGGGACCCAGGTGGACAGTACTCTCTCCTTTGATAATCACATCGCCACAGTAGTCAGGAAATCCTTCTACGTGGCACACCTCATCACAAAAGGGTTCTCATCCAGGAAAAAAGAGGTTATTGTTCCCCTCTACTCGACACTCATTAGACCCATTATAGAGTATAACGCCCCTTTTGGAATGTACCTCACAAGACATCTGCAGCAGCTGGAAAGACCACACAAGTACCTGACAAAGAGGATTACTGGCCTCAAACAGATGCCCTACACTGACCGCCTCAAAAAAACTCTGCCTAACGTATAAAGCTATGTCAAACCCAGAGCTGTTGGACATGCTACACCTAAATAAATCCCAATCCCTCAGAAATACATGCTCTAGGGACCTAAATCTTGTCACCACAATAAACAGGACATCCTGGAGGGATAGATTCCTGTCCCAGAGACTTCCTATACTCTGGAACAAGCTACCCATCTATGTCAAGCAAAGTTCCTCATTAGCACTCTTCAAGAAAAAATCTTGATGAGTGGATGGGAAATAGGAAATACACCCTGGGGATCACTTCTGTGGCTCTGCTTGACAGGGGCACAGGGAAATAACTTTCTTGGGTGGCGTAAGCCAGGGAACCTTGTTGGCTAGGCTTACTTAGGCCCTTGGGCTGATAGCCTAGTACCTACTTATGAATCTGTGAATATGAATTTGAAAGTTTAGGAACTGGTTTAGCCACACGCCTAGGTACTTGAGTGATTTGGTTCTTTCAACTAGGGAACTGTGGTCAGAGAATTCAAAGGTTCTGAGGGCTTGGGCTATTTTTTGGTGAACCCCAAAGAGCACAGTTTTAGAAGTACGAGTCTGTGCTGAATAAACTACTTATTGAAGGAGGGGAGGTTATATTGTAGCTGAGTTTGGATGTGTGGTTGTGATTGGCTAAAGATGACGATGGCCATGTCATCATTATTTTTATTATTATTAAAATGAGTTCACTTCTGTAGTAAGGCCATGACTGTAAAGAACTCTCACTACACAGTTCACTTACATGAAAATAAAGTAAAACTAAGAGAATCAATTACAAGCCAAATGATATTACTAATACTCAGTGTAGTATAAAAAAATACATTTTCTTCATGCTTAAGATAATGCATATTCCATAAGACAATTTTTTATTTGAGATAATATCACTTGGCACAGATCTTGAGCATTCCAAAGGGTACCTCTCAATCATTAAGAGTTTGGTTACCTACATTAAGGTCAAAACCCATACATTTTAGCACAGTTCTTCTACTCCCCAAATTCCTGTTAGACTTTGGGGAAAAATATTTATTCAACATCAGTCATTATTTAGCTTAAATGTTCTATTGCTGCTTTTAGGTTCTGCTCATTCAGGTGACATATGCCGCTGTGTACATTAGGAATGACCAGGGTATGTAGCTGATATGTCAATGCCCCTATCTTCAAAGTATCTGGTTGGGTTATGCAGCCCACCTTGTGATATTATATGTTAGTTCCACTTCTTTTTTCTTCCACAATAATGTAATGCAACCAACGCAACTGGGATTGGTTGTGTAATGCATTAAGGAGCAAACTAGCCCCATTGGCTCAGAATGCCAGATTCTTCAACCATTTCCTAGAAGAGACAGCAACTAGTCTGGGTCTGTGTTGCTGTACAGCTGACATTGTATTTTCTGTAAAGCTTTCTGAATAAAAATCAGTTTGTTGATAAAATGGATTCTGTTGCTACCATTTATGATACTTTCTTTATGCTAACTTACTATGACAGACCATTTTATAACAATTTTTTGTTTTTGTGACTTAAAGGGCTTGGTCCTTGACATTTCTCCTGTAGATGTTAAGTCTCAATCATTTCATGTTCAATTACAACTTCTCTGCATTTTTCAAGATTCGGTGCCTGTTGTAGTCTTACCATACCACCAGAGTTTAATTTCTTTGTGATTACAATTTTCTGCGTTTTCTTGCCTGTTGGCAAGGACTTTAGAAACATCAGTGGAATTTATGTGGTTCTACCCACAGCTGTTATTTCCTTCACAGCTGAACAAAATAAATCAGCTTAATGTTACTTTCATTTTGTGAATAGTTCTATGTACACTAATGCTTTTTACTGTGATTTTGAAGTATATTTTAAATGGGCCTTGTCAGATAAAATTTTAGTTAGATAAATGTTATTCTGTGTGACAGAAATCTCTATACTTAATAGAAATTTGAAAGAAATATGTCTAAACTTTTTTTTTTTTTTGCCATCCCTGGTCAGGCCATAATTGCTCAGACATCACCCTTACAGCACATAGGGCAGCAAAGGTCAAACCAGGTTGAGTCATCATTGTCAGGTGGGTTAAGATATTTTTTTTATTAGTCTACCCTCAATCCTGCCTCAATGCCCAACGTGCACTGATAAAGGTAAGGGATACAGATAACCTGCAGATATGCATCCAAACCGTTGCAGCAGGGTTGGAGGCTCCAGTCTCTAGTATGGGCTAAAATCACTGCCAGGATATATAGACCATGCTCACATACTTACTTGCATAAACTGACTTCTCTGCGACATTTAAATATCAGTCACTTGTTCTGTTAAGGTTACTGACAGGTTTTGCCATGACTATTTAATTAAATGCAGTTTCAACACTTAGCTTCTACCATCTGTAAGCAAGGAAGCAATCTTTTCCAGGATAATCAGGCTTTTCATTAGTTTTAAAATGCTGCTGGTGTAAGCAGCAGTCTCAGTTTTCTTACAAAGGGGTTACACTTTCTTCTGCCAGCACAATCTAAACACAGCAGCATCCTGTTATTCTGAATTAAAAAAAAATGTGTCTGACAAATGAATACACTTCTTTGTAGCTTACTGCTTTACTAGATATTTACAGTAAGAAAGCAACTGTGTCTGGTGTACCATGAACTTTAATGGTATCAGAACTTTTACATTAGAAAAATCTTCTCAACAAGAAACTGTTCGCAGAAGATTATGAAAATGCTGCTGATTGAAATAAAAGGTAGGCATAAGCTCTGCACTTTCAGAGGTCTCCAAAGCTGTAGCTGCACATTATGAGGAGGATTCATGCACAGAACAATCTACAAAAAAAATAAATAAATAAAAATAAATAAAAAGCTGCTGCGCTTCTTCTGCCATGGTACTACTATGGTACTACTCTGTGGGAAATTTTTAAAATCTGGCAACTCATTACCTTAAAAGTGTCCCTAGTTACCACTCCCTTTACCATCACATTACCACTCCCTTCCCCCCCAACACATCTCCAGTACTTGCTTACTTGCTACCTACTCAAGGAAAATCCTCTGAAGTCTAGCTGAGGTATAAAAATAGCTATGCAAGCACTGTCATGCAAAAAATTATAAACCTTATTGAATTTTTGCATACATGGACGCCTTAGAAACTTTGGTACTTTTCTGTTATCAGGGCAACACTTGTAAAGAGCGCTTAGAATGGTAGAAAGCGCTCACAAGGATTTCATAGCTGTCGCTGATGTGGGTACCACACAGACAGTAATTTTTCTGTCAGAACTGAAGTGTCAGATATTGGGTGCTTGTTGATATTTATCCTTTGTTAACTTTTTTTGCTCCTTGCTTTGCTCTGGATGCATAACTATCACAGACTATTTATTTTCTAAGACATTAGATGTGTGTGGAGCTAGTTCAGGAAACTCATCTTCATAATTTATAACACAGCAGTTGTTAATAGTTTGTATGTAACCTTCCTTCAAAGAATTATAGGTTTTGTTTCTGGCTCTATTTGTAGATACATAGGAAGACCTGGGTTGTGATCGGTTTAACTTGTTCCTTATCAAAGAGTGAACTGTAAAGGAGCAGTGCTGAAATCTGTTTGAATTAACGGATTTCCTTGCACGTTGCTGCTTCTTAGTAAAAGTTGAGTGTACCAGATAAGCTGTGTTATTGTTGTACGCTATGTGGTGTTGCTGTATCTTCTTCAATTTACGAGCCCTCTCTGTCTTTTCATAGCGATCGACTCCGATCAGCATATGTTCATATTGGAGTCTTGTTTATCTTGGAAGTAGAAAGGAGTGTTTGGATTTCAGGATCCCAGTGTTCCAGCTGTAGTCGAAGTTCAACTAACACTTCATGATTATGTTTAATGAGTAACTTTAAAAATTGTAGGGTGACATTATCAAAACACTGGACGAGTTTGTGAAAAAAACAAAAGAAAGGAATCAACCATGCTAACAGCATTAGGCACTTTCAAAACAAGGAGACCCTTTGGCACTCTCCGTGCTGTAACACAACGTTCAAAATAGTGGCTCTCTATAATAATAGCACAAGATTTTTCAAGACCCTTTTCTAAATTAGCTAACATTTCATCCACATTCAGACTGTCACAACCACCGTCATCCACTTCATTGTCCAAATAGAAAGGGTTATAACCCAAATTCAAAACCAAATTCACATCTTTGTAATTACTTGGTGGACAACAGTCTGTAGCAGAACGATCTAAAGATTCAGTAGAAAAATCAGAGAAACTGCCTTTACCAGCCCCCGAGATGTTTTTGACTCAATAAGTACACTAGTTTCTTCTGTCTATCCCGCAGAGAACACAACAAATCCACATCAGCTGTGAAATCCTTGCCAGCGCATTTTACCATTCTAAGCGCTCTTTACAAGTGTTGCCCCGATAACGGAAAAGTACCGAAACTTTTCCCATTGCCTTTCCATTCTCTTTTCCCAATCTTTTCAAACCTCCTCTGACTGATCCTTATAGCAATCATGAAACATTTTATATACCCAATTAATTATCCTTTTTTGAAAACAGCTTCTCTTCTACAGTCAACTAAAACCTCTAACAGAACTGGGCTTTCAGTTAGCACTAACCAGTCCATTTCACTTTCCCTATAGTCCATTATCAATCACTAATAAGGAAAGCAGTCGTTAAGCTGCAGTTCAAACTTCTGCTTAGCCTCATCTCACTCTACTAGCTTTCCTTCCCAAGTCATTAGCTCCCAGTACCTTGGTTCCTTTGCTAATTTTCTCCAGTAAATTACAGCTGCTTTCCCTTGACTACTTCTATTTATACAATGACTGGCCATTAACATTCAAAAATGCGCATGCTGATTTGTCAACCGAACCAGAGTGCCCATTGTAATTCTAACATATACCAATAGCAAAAGTCTGGCCATTAAAGTATCACTGAGGGGCCACACTTTTTTTTTTTTGTTAATTGCTGTCTCTTAGACAAGTATTAGTCTGAACGAAAGACAAACTGCATCGCTGTTTAGTAACTTAGCTTCTCATAAAATTTGTTTTTTTTTTCCAAGTCACTCAGAAACAAAGTCAGTAAATAATGACAGGCATTTCAGTTTCAGAAAATGCACACGTATTCCCATTTTTCAAATAAAATATCAAGAGGTATACATGAGACCACAGAAAAAAAACAAGGAAAATCAGATACGTTCTGCAAACTAAAACATACCTGATTTTCCTTGTATTTTCCCCGTCTGTCTCTTATAACTCAGCTGTTGGGAGGTTACAGGTTTTTTTTCTTTCCCATAAAAAAAAAAAAAAAAAAAAGATTTTACCAAGAGCTACATCTACACGTAGGTATTAGAACAATAACCGATGAGTGGGTGTGGTACATAGAAGATTTATGAAGTCCTCTTGATTAAACAAAGCCAGCCATGGGTAAATAATTACTTGCTTTTCTTAAATAATGTCTTTGTGTAACTGCGCCGTGGTTTTCTTATGCTTTGTTTCCTGATTCTGCCCTTTGATGTTGTACTGTGCATGCATATGAGATTTGTGTTCCCAGGCTTGGATAATACATCACTGCTTTAAGCAAGCAATGGAGAAAGGACCATCTCCATTTTTATTTCTCCATTCATGTGCTGGCTTAGTTATTAGAATGCTGCCATAACATTCTGCATGCTTTTTTTATTTTTCCTTAAGGATTTGCATCCAAAATCCTGCTCTCTAGCTCTACAGGTCCTACTCTCATTTCATCATCTTTCTTTTCCACTTTCATTTACAATTATGTATATGAGCCTTAACCACAAAGCTATAAGTACCCCCTTAAATTAGCTAACCCTGCATTACTTCATTCTATGGGAAGAACTGACTAATCTCATTAACTTTTGTTCTCTTCCCTTTCCAAATGAATTCTTTATTAATCATCCACAACTCTTCCTTTGATTGATAAATATACCTAACTTGTATGTAACACTAAAGGGACATTTTACTGCTTAAATCTTTTTATACACATCCGTAACAAAGAGCTTCCCAATTTTTGTATTATTTTTTTATACAGTTTCTTTCGTAATACCCTTAGCTGTCATAACAGAATCACTTTAAATATTCCATCTTGTCCCCAGAAAAGATTAATTTTGAATACTTCATTATATGCTCCCTTAAGTATGGGTGTTGCAGAACCGATTCATGTGTAGGTACATAATTTGTTGTTATAGATTCTGTTTTATCTTCATTTATTTTACATCAGAAAGCGACTTGAAACTGTCAAAAATGTTCCATTAACAGTAAAACATATTTCTGGATTTATTAAATATAAAATATCATCTGCAAAGAAAGCTTTTGAGTAACATACTAGTTAAATCCTTGAATTTATGAATTCCTTATTTTCTTTACCAATAGCTGTAAACATAAAAGCAATAAAGGGGGCATCCTTGTTCCCCTATTCAAACAAAATTTATCATAGAGGGACCCATACATCTTTAATTTTTGCTTTTGCCCCGTCATACATTCTCCTTATTAACCATATTATTTTAACAAGGAATGAAAATTCTACCACTGTTATACTCAAAAAATCACAGCTGACTCTACTTGAATTGTTCCTTTGCATCAAGTCCCACCAGCAACAGCAGTGTTTTCTTCGACTCTGATTGCCTGTGGTTCACCAGTGTTCTCTGTTCTTTTAATTTTTTTTTGTTTTCCTATGGGATTTATCATCTCTTGCAGCTGACCAGTGGCTGTTGCTAGTGCTTCTCCTTGTCCACCAAACTCACCTGTTCACATGTGAACTTTGCAGGCAGGTGTGCACACACTGGGGATGTGTGGCTTATAATTTCTATTCTGCAGCAACTCAGCAAATGCCCCCTTCCAATTTCCACTTAGGACAATGCCCCACTAACAGGACCATAGCCTTCTCCAGGGATCTAAAGCTAGGTGCATCCAGGTGTGCATCCTACCCCCAAGATAAGCATGCCTATCCTTTCCATGCCACCCATTAGACATGCAAGCTGTTAACTGAACTTCGATTGTTTGGGCTGCAATTAGGGCTTTATCCCTCTATACTACAACTTGACATACTCTTCTTTTAATTTTGTCAAATGTTTGCCTCCCCACAATAAAAATCACATTGGTCTCCATCTATTAACTTTGGTAAAACCTAAACTATTCTCTCAGCTAGTATACACACAGACACTTTGTAATCATGGTTTAAAATTTAAATGGATGTATATGAAGTCAGACGTAAAGTCTGGGTAACACAGCCACTTCAGCTTTCTTCTAAGTGCTGGCACTTCTCCGGCACCCTTTAAATATTATTAAACAAAATCTTCCAGATCTGTATTACTTTCTTCTCTCTCAATTTCTAAATTTCCACAGGAATACTGCCTGTTCATGGAGATTTCCATGCTGCTTGATTATAAACAACTGTTTTTATCTAATCTTATCTTACCTAATCTCATCTTACCTACTAATAGTTAAGTCTTCTCCTCATCTAAGTTTCCATAAATATTTAATTCATGCCTTTTCTTGATTCCCCATTCCTTTGTTTTATACAAATGTTCATAAAATTTCTGATTTATCTTAAATATTTCTAAAGGATCTCTGGTTATTTTTCTTGTCAAAGGTTACCTAATGCTTTGCTACAAACTTTTCTACTTTTTCTGATTTATACGGTCTAAGTCAATGTGCTATTTTTTTTCTTGCACTCTAAAGTTGTGACCAAAAATAGTTACTCAACAGCAACCTTTCTAAACTTGTGCATATCATCCAAATACTTGATTATGTTCCTTTTAGAGCTCTGCAACTGCTTCTTCACTTCTATGAGATTCTCTTTCTTCAATATTTTAACCTTTGTCAACCTTGCTAAATACTTCTTGTTACTTCTTTCCTGTATCTCCATCACTATTTCCACCATGTTTTTAAACTTAAATTTTATCTCAGTCAGTACCCAGCACTTCTGAAGTTCCATCTTTCCCTTAACTCGAATAATATCCACTATCAATTCTTTAAATTCCTTTCTTTTTAACAGATAAACAGAAAAGCACCAGTGTCTCATTTCACATCATTAGACTGCATCTTTATCTTACTGTTTATTGGCACATGAAATTTTCCAGTTGCTGTTTGGGTTTGAAAGCTTTCAATGAAATACACATACTCCTGTGAAACACAATTTCTATCCAATATTGCTCAGTTACATTAAATTTAAATTCTGTCTGGAGTTCCTTCTACGATATTCATACCTTCCAAACCAAATATTTCCATATACTTATGAAAACTACCCTCTTTTGGTTCATTTTCCCTTCTAGAATTACCTATTGCATCCTCACTGATGCAAATTAGGCTCCAGTTCCCACTCAAAAGAATATTCCTTGCTGAAAGGTTATTTTTTCCAAAATTCTTCTAAGATCTGTAACAGTAGTTTTACCTGGAATCCTCTTCCCCTGCCAATAATCCCTTAATATCACAAACTTACCACTGATGTTTTCCCCTCTTCTATAACTACTGGAGCCCCTCTCACAATCAGTATTACTTCCCTTTTCCTTTCTTTGTCTCGGATACTGTGCTGTCTTTCTTGAAATACTTTCTTTGTTGAATTCACATACTCATGTCTATCCAAATATGTCTTCTGTAACAATGCAGTGCACTTTGCACTTCTTAATACAAGTGAATACTCTTTTTGTTTAGACCTGTGAGGTCATTTACATATAATGTTAACACAGGCAAAGCAGCCAGTCTAATAAAAAGCTTTTACTCCCACATATTTCACATGACAATTCTGAATATATGCTTCCAACTTTTAGTTTACAAAAACTAAATACATTTTATAACCCCCAAGGTCTTTTAATTCACTAGACACACAAAAAGAAAATGTATAAAAAGAAACCTTCCCCTCCAATACGAGCAGGTACCTCAAATTGACTGCTGCACCTACAGGTTTACCCTCCAATAGGTGCAATTGCTCTAAATTGACTGCTACACCTACAGGCATTGCCTATTTTAAAGCAGCGATGCCAACGCACATGTTAATGTGTGTACAACTACCTCACACAGACTGCAATCTGTCCAGCAATTCATTTAAGTAGAGCACATGTAACTTGCACCTTACCACGGATAACTGTAATTTAAGGTTAGGTAATGCCTGTGGGTATAGCTGTAAGGAGCGTTAAACTTCATTTGATACTGCACATAGTTTCATGTGTTTGTAATATGTTATGTGGATGTTCTAGGTGTGTTTTTGAGAGATTTCATTAAAACAAAAGGTCTTGTAAAATGTGACAGGTTCAAATGGAGATGACAAGAACCAGCTGTATAAAGGATCAACCTACAAAACAAAACATCAGTGCGTGCATTTAACACAAAAGCTGGAAAGAGACATTTAAAAAACACTGGCATACATAATAGGTGGGGGTAATAATTTATCATAATAGCTACACTATCCATATTATTTTGGAATTTGAATGGCCTCACATATACAGACAAAAAGGTAAGTATTGAATTATATTAAGAAATGTAGATTGTAAATAGCAGTGCAACAGGAGACAAATTTGGAAAGAAATCAGAATGTGAATTTGATAAAGAATGTATTTCAGGTTGGATATTCAGCACAATATAAGGGACAAAGGAAAAGGGCAGTAATTGCTAGAGAAGATGTAATAGTGACAGAAGGGGGGATAATAATGGTACATTCATGGTAGCAAGGGGGAGGATTACAGTGAGATGTGATTATATGTACACTTAAAACTGCTACTAAGTAGCTTAAGAAATGTTTTGGAGAAATAGTCAACTTTCAGCAGGTATATATACATATAGGTGGAGACTGGAACTTGATTTGCAACAGTGAAGATGTACCTGAGGGAGCTAGAAGGGAAAATATAACAAAAAATGGCAGATTTCTGAAATAATTCATGAAAATATTTTGTATGGAAGTCGAGAATTCAGTAGTAAGGACTTGGAGATAATTTACATATAATTCTCCAAGGTACAATAACTGGACTACACTACACAGAAATTATATTTCACAGGAACATGCATTTAATTGAAAGCTTCGGCACACATCCAATAACCACTTCAGATCATGCACCAATAACCAACATAAAAATGCAGGGTAATGAACTAAAACTGAGACACTGGCACTTCCCCATCTACCTGTTAAAAAGCGAGGTATTTAAGGAATGGGGAGTGCAAATTATTTGATAGTTATTAGGGGAAAAATTTCTTCAGAAGTTATAGCTGGTGAGTGGGATAAAACTAAAGTAGAGTTTAAACACAGGGTACAAATGAAAAAAGATAGATGGTTAAGAAGCAACAAGAATTACTTAGTGGGGCTGACAAAGGTTAAAGAATTGCAGAATAAGTGGAATCTCATATAAAAGAACAGGGGCAACTGCACAGTACTAAAGAGAAAATAAGGGAGCATCTGGATAATATGCATGAGTTTAGAAAGATTACCATTAAGCAACTGTTTTTGATAATAACTCAAGAGCACTAAAAAATTTAGGACAATGACTTAGCCAACAGAAAATAGAAAGGGCTGTTGCCAAAGTTAGGGATCCTATTAACAAGAAAAATAACCAGAGATCCTGTAGAGGTATTAGAAATAGTTCTGAAAATTTATGAAAATATGTACAAAGTATGGAAATGTAGAAAACAAGGAAGAGCACAAATGGAAATATTTATGGAAGTCTTAGGTATGACAAAGTTAGATCTAGTTGAGGCTCAACAATTAGTAGTTGAGATATGAAAAGACAAGGTAAAACAGTGATATATAATCAATCTGCATGAAAGTCTGCAGAAATAGATACTCCTGTGAAAGTTTGAAAGCTAAGAGAGATTTTAACAGTAATTTAAAAGGAGGGAATACACCAATATCCCGGAAGAAAGTTGTGGTGACTGTAATACCTAAATACAGTAAAGACCCATCAGACCCAGCTTCATAAAGGCCCATTTCAATTTTAAATCATGACTATAAACGTGTTTATGTCTATAATAGCTATAAGAATGGCAAAGGTTTTGTCAGTATTCATATATAATGATTACTGTGACTTTGTGGAGGGGAGGCAAACATTTGACAACATTAATAGAACAATTTTCTGATGAAGTTCCAAGGAATAAAAATAAAGGAATGAAAGCGCTAACCATTTGACTTAGCTTGGTGTTTGCTGACAGTTCCAGTGCACTACATTCATTTGAAGTTTGAATAGTGAATTCTTTCAGTTTGGCAGTAATGAGTCTTTATTAATATAACAATGGGAATCTAGAGGGAAGCAGAATATAAGTAAGTACCACTGCTGTTCATGAGTCTTGATGGTGAGAAAGCATTTGACAGACTAAGGTGGGATTTTATGAGTAGGGTAATAGGAGCATTTCCATTTCTTAATACAATAATATGGTTAAATTAGGAGGATATATGAAGAATCTGTGGCAAAAATTTAAGTGATAGGGTTCCTCTCTGATAAGTTGTGTCTGTACACAGAAACCAGGCAGGAGTGCCCACTTTACCCTTTAAATGCATTATATTTAGAGCCATCGGAAAAGAAAATAAGGGACTCAAATTCAGGGATACAATTGGTACGGTAATCAAGTAAAGCTGGCTTTATTTGCAGATATTATTTTGTACCTGATAAAATCAGAAAAATATATTTCACTGTTGTGGGACATTTTGACATAGTTTCAACTCTCTTCAGGATATACAATTCACGAAGATGAAACAAAGGTTATAGCTGGAAACTACATACCCATACATAAACTGGTTCAGCAATAGCAGTATTTATAGAGACATGATAAAATTAATTATTTAAGAGAATGCATTTAAATAAAGATTATGTTATGGCAGCTAAGGATATGTAGGAAGAGACTAAACAAAAAATAATACAAAAACTGAGAAACTGGAAACACTTGTTTATGGATATGAACAGCAAGATACAAGCAGTAAAAATATTTTTAACCCTTTCAGTTTTATATACAGCTCAGGCCTATTTTAACCCAGAGCAGAAGTTCTGAACAGTAATTAATAAAGGGTTGAAGGATTTTATCTGGAAGGGGAAGATGGCAAGGGTCAAGAGGGATAAGCTGATCCTGACAATAAAACAAGGTGTTTTAGAATTACCTGATTTGAAAATATATTTTAAAGCTGCACAGTTAAGGCTTATATACATGACACTACCAGAAAGTTAAAATTCAAAGTGGAATGGATGACAGTGAAGCGGGGGTGATTCAAGAAATAAAGGAAGAGTGGGACCTTGGATGCAGATCCTCACAAAGAGTAGCAATAGCCATACAGAATATTATATTCAGAAAGCAGTCTTAGAACTAAGCCAACATGAGAATGGAGAAAGGAAATTGGAAATTTTACCAACATGGATGACTGAAAATATAGGTACAGAAAACAGGCAAAAGGGGGTTGGAATTTACTGGGAAAAAAACTGTTACGGTAACAGAATGGGAAAATACCAATAAGATATTTGAACTGCAGGTAAAAGATTGCTTTCCCTTTCAGTGACTGATATCAGAGGACAGTCAAAGAGAAATGGATAGGGGAATCTTAAGTAAAAGACCTGCTCTGGTAGAGTTTTTAAATAACTCTAGAACATAAGCTGCTGTTAAAAAATGGATACTTAGAAAGACATATAAATATTGCAGGATAACTACAGTAATCAACTACAGGACATTAGAAAAGATCGGGAAAAGAGACTGGATAAGCAATTCACAAGAAAACAATGGCAGGACATATGCAAGGCTTCCAAATATGCAACAAAGGTTAGAAGATTTAGGATTTCTGCTTGGAAATGTTTGCAGAGGTATTTTACACCGCAAAGGAGACTCCAAAGAATTTTTCCTTAGGGAGACAGAAAATGTCAGAGGTGTGACGGGGAAGAAAGAGGTAACGGGGAACACATCTTCTGCGAGTGTAATGAGTTGGTAGACTTAGAAAATTTCATACAGAGTACTCCATCAGAAATCCTGGGTGAACAAATGGGTGTAACTAAGGCAATGATTCTTTTTTATTTTTTATTTTTTTTTTTTACAGCAGTGATACAAGATCTCAATTCTCTAGACACGGTAATGCCTTAAGTTTAATTCTAGTGGCTGCCAAAAATAAATTACTAGAAAATGGAAATCAAAGTACAAACCAACTGTATTTGAAGTACTGAATACTGTAAAAAGGTTAAAAGAACTGGAAGTGGGATCTTTAGAAAAGGTAGGAGTAATTTGCACAGAGAAAAAAAATGGAAATTGTGAGAATACATACAGGCTAATGGTCTGTAGGAGAAGTGAGGTTCAAGGGAAGGTGGAAATTAGGGAATTTATGTACTGTTGGAATGACAATAATTATACAAAAGAATACATGTGCTGTATAATTTTTTTTAACTGGGAATATGTTAATATGGTTTGTTTTCTTTTATATAAATGTGTGTTTCCCTATGTCTTAAGTAATAATTCAATAAAGGTGTTAAAACAAATAAGTACAATGGCTACCCTTATAAAAAATACACAGTTTTGTTTATTTATTTAATACATCACAATACTAAAGCTGTTGGGGAGGCAGCTACAAGCTTAATTATTCACTCCACACAGTTGTAGACTTGCTTGCAAATATTACTAACATTGCACCTTGTAAATATCATTCACAACACATATTCAAACCTTTCACGATTATCTGCTTTCACCTGCCGATTCATTGTCCCCAAATAGAAGAATTTCTTAATGGGAAAACAGCTAGTAAATTTGCAAATACAATAAAGAGACCTTGCAGATTTCACTCAGAGAACACTGGTCAGACCTTTCTTAATTAATAGCTTGCACTTGTTTGCTCCTTGTCTCCAGGTAAACTACTTTGCCAAGGCAAGAAAAGCACTACCATTTTCATGCTTTTTATAATTTTTTTCTTGTTTTTCAAACCAAAAAAACCCTGGTATTAAAGTTTAAACTAAGGGCATTAGTCAGGACATCAACCTCTCTAAAATGAAGGAAATCATCTTTTAACAGTACATATAATATGAGTGTGGCCAGGCTAGCCATTCAATGGTGCAAAAAAATTGCTCTAAGTGATTTAGTTGTGTTGACTTGTGCCGCCAAAAATGAGTATGGATATTTGCGCATGATAAGTGGGTTGAGGATCCAGCCTACACCGACCAACGACATCGACCCATGCTAATGGTGTCAGGGGTATATGTGCCCCTACTGGCCAGTGTGTGCCCACCATAAAGCCAAGCAACCCTGAGTCAATATGCTACTGGCTGGCTGGTATCCAGTTGCCCAGGTTGGGATACTGGAATAGCTCTGCTGAGTGACAGCAAGACATAAAACCAACCAACCTGTCATCCATGAACTGAGGATTGCTACACTCAATACAGGTTCACTGACAGGAAGCAGCTTGAGAAGATGACATGATGTTAAGCCAGAGGCTGGACATCCTCTGTATCCAGTAAACAAGATGAAAAGGCAATACAGCAAAGCCAACGAGTTTGGGACCCGATGTCTACTACTCAAAGGAAGGACAAACTAGAAATGGTATGGGAACTGTGGTAAGGGAGAGTCTTCAGAAGACTATGAGGGATGTCATTAAAGTTAGTGATAGACTCATGGCAATCAGACTTCACTGTAAGAATAGGGCACTATTCATAATCTCGGCCTATGCTCCACATAAGGGTGGTGATAGTGTGGAAAAGCATGCATTCAGGCAGCAGCTGCAGTACTTAATAGATAAAGCAGGGCATCACAGGTTGGTATGGATAATGGGGGAAAAGAATGCATAAATCAGGACAAGTAGAACACTATATGAGAACTGCCTGGTTCCACTTGTGTGGGACAACAACAATAAAAGAGGAGAGTCCATTCCAGACTTTGGTCTGGAAATGGCTTGATGGTGGCCAAAACATGGTTCAGAGTCATACAATCACATATAAAAGTGGTCAACATGCAGCTCAGACAGACTTCCTCCAAGTAAGGAAAGGGGACTGGCGTAGAATCAGTGATTGCAAAAAACAACCCCAGTGAAATAGTCGGCCCACACTATAAACCAATGATTGCCAGTCAGTTGCAAACAGTGGTCAGAGAAAGCTCTCAGGTCAAGAGAATAGGCTGAAGACCTGGAAGTTGACAAAAGAGAAAGCACATGGGTTTAAACTAACACTCGGCTCTAGCACCTCAGAAAGAAGAGTAAATATGTAGATTTGAAGAAAAATAGCAGTGCCTCCAGCTTGCAAGTATACTATTTGTTGACTAAACTTTTTTTTTCTTACTTGATCTGTTCTTAACCCAAAAATGTCCCATGGAAACAAATTCTGAAGACAGATGGATATAGCAACTTGAACTACACAGCTGCTTCTCAACATGTTTTGAATACAGGAATGAACTTGCTTCTCCTCTGCCTGCTGTAGAGCAAACAATCATTTTCCACAGACACTCTTGTATCTACTATTTTAATACGTTTTCTTTCTGCCAGAGTTTTGTCAGGAGCAGCTTTTTTCTACTGTTACGATTGCAGCTTTACTAATATAGACCTTGGCTGTTTTCACATGGCCGGATTTGGAGCATTAACAAGATGTGCCTCTAAATTCACAGGTCATGAAATGGAACACAAGTGCAAATGTTTAGCTGTACTTAATAAAAATGTCTATTTCCTCCAGTTTCTCTGGTCTAGCAGAAAATGGCAGTTTTTCTCTGCCTGCTCTTTCTTCTAAGTCTTCTAGATTTTTAAATCAGTTGTTCTTGAGAGGCCTCATGTTCAGCTAGTCCTTTCTTCACTTCAACCTCTGTTTCTACAGTTTTATCAGCTTATCTAAATAGCTCCTTAAAGCTTCTCCTATTTTTGCAAACCTTTTGCCATTTGACAATGTACATTCCACTAATGTCTTATTTAAGCAATTCTAAGTGCATTTGATTTATTTTTTACTCTAAAATCATGGAAGGCATCTCCTGTACTAAAGCCAAATAGTGAATGGCTTTTGTTGACTAGCTACAAGGCTCTTACCAACCAGCACTTTTTGTTATTTTCTGTTTGACTTTCTCTCAGCTTCTCCAAATTTCTTCTTCACTGGCATCCAGGCAAAGTAATTATGAGAAAGTAACTGGATCCTACCCAAACAGATGACTTTTAACAATATATCAGCTTTCACAATGGGAGATCTCTAATCAACCTGCTGTTCAGTGTGCACCCATCTTGGAAGTTGTCAACTTTAAAATTATCTTGAGACAAAATCACACACTACCTCTATCTAGTTTAAACTCCACATTTCGATTAATTCTCGACACTTCCCTCCAAAAAGTCTAGCTTGCATTCCTGTCTCAATGATTCAGATGCTTCAGAAGCATTTTCAGATTTTGCAGAATCAAATCTGTTCAGTTCCACAATATCAACAGTTTGTTTTCATAATTCTAATCAATGTGTTAATTACTTTTAATACAATTACTTATTCTACATTTTAGAAAAACTTTCATCTTCTACCACAAATTCTGCAAGTCTGCTTAAATGAACAGCGACATTTCTTGTCATGTTTCTAGGCACACCTATTGTAACCTTAAATTTCAGTTACATAAGCAGCTTTTTTTTCTTGACTCCATCCTTGTTACAGTACACTGCCACATGACTGTGTTCACATCCCTTACTTTTATAACACGTTTGTGTTCTTTTATTTTATTTTTTTTTTAAATGTACACAATTTCATGGTCATTGTACGCATCAACAGCTTTTGATAAAGCTGTAGCCATTTTTCTTAAAACCCTGCCATCTATTTCATCAATTTGAAAACAAGAAGTTATTTTCTCTCCTATTACAGACACATACAGCGTCAAATTCTCTTTCTTTGGCTTTGGTATTCAGTTCAAACTCTTTATGTACCTATTAACCTCTGTAAGGCCTTATTCTCTGGTTTAAAAAAAAAAAACAAATACCTAATAAATGGCAAATTCTTTCAAGGATAACAGCAATTTGTGAATTTTTCTTTTGCTGATCTTATTTTATACATCTTCAAGAAAGGAAAAACAGTGTTACATATTTTTTCCTGCAATATGCAGAACTTCAACAAGCCGAACATCTCCGACTTTATAGTTAACCCACTTGCAGTGAGGAATACATTTAATTTTTGTATCCAAAGCTGAAGTTTCCTTCTAGTGAAATAATTCGAAGAAGGGTACACGAGCCATATATCTACGGTGAATTGCACTTCTATAATTTAAAAATTTTCCATGCAAATATACTTCACTTCTACATATACATTTTTTCACTTCTTATACTTCACCACTCTCTAAAATCATGTCATGTCAAAGGGCCAAATAAATTATAGAGACAGGAGATGCTCGGTCTTCTAGGAGTAAATTCCAAATGAGTCTTCTAAAAGGAAGTGTGTACCATACATGACATGTTAATCACTGTAGCTACTTCATTAACCTCAAAACGATACGCTCTTTTACAACAAATATGTGAGTGTAGTACCACTTGTTCTACATTTATTATATTTCCCATCATACCCCCTATTGTCTGTCTGCTCAGGGTTTCCTCTCTATATTTTCTTTTTCCAACCATCTTCTGGTTCTCTGCTTATAAATATTTTGCTCTAGCCTACTGGTTCATTTCCTTCCTCTTCTCAAACATGACCCTAACTGCTTTTTTTCTACTGTAGCTTTTTGAAATTCCCTAACAAGACCTATTATCTCCCATTCTTGATCTATTTTCTGCTATTATGATCCTGTAGTTTTGGAAAAGGTAAAAAAAAATATGAAAACTTCTTGCCAAAAGTACCTTCTGAGAACAAGCACAAACATTTTTAAACAGGGGGCAGCCCCCTAAATCCCCCACCCAAACACACACATTCCAAGTGTAGGGTTCCACAACGGACAAGAAAAAGTCAAACTCCACTGTCACCTAAGTTAGTTTCGGCAAATGTAAAATATTTGAACATTGTTCAGACAGCTCCTTCAAATAAATGGTATACTGGTAATGTAGAAAGAAGGAAACTAATACCAAGATTTAAACAGAATTTGAAAATTAAAAGGAAGCGAATGCAGACTTTATTGCAGACATATTGGTAAGGCAATGTACTAGACAGCATAAATAATCTACCTTGGTGCTGAAGAACCAAAGGTTTTCACCATTACAACTCTCAAGGCAGGAAGAGGATCCCACCTGTGTCCCATGCTGGACAGAGAAAACAGGAGCTGACTTTGTGGGAACAAAGCTGAAATTCCTGACTAGGCTTATAAGGGCCTCCAGACCAATAGCCTAGTATCATCCTATGAACCTAAGAGGCCAAAGAATGAACTACTATCAAGGAAACTTCTTCAGGTAATAGGTGCTTGAGCCAGTAGATGTTCCAAAGATGAAAGCCAGAGGACTACACTACTGCCAACACCTGGTCACCAAATGTCAGCCAACTATCCAGGATGACATCATGGAACCTGTTGCTAAAACAAAAAAATGAAGGAAGTGATAGGGATGATAAACCTCTCAAAGTAGTATGCACAACAAAGGCCTCAATCTTTGATGTGCTCAGCTTCAACTGGCACATAACCACAAATGAATGGCTTCCAAATCATCCATTAGGGCATACACGTTCACTATTTTACCGTGAGAAAAACAGTACCCGAGGCATCATCAGTGCAGCAAATGTACGTTAAACCCTACTCTCAAGCAGAATGTCTTAAGGGTAACACAAACACCGTAAAAAAATCAGAAAGGCCCTAAACCAAACCCTGTGGTACTCCACAGTCCAGAGGTGGAGAATCTGAAAAATGTAATTCCAAGACCCTCCACTGTGTATAGTCCAACAATTAGGAGGTGAACTATTCAGGGACTACAGAGGAGTAAGAATGCAATCAGTCAATCACAATACCATAATTAACAGCTGCAAATGCTGCAGAGATCAAAAATAACCAGGACAGAACAGCAGCACTCATTCACCACCAATAAGAAGATAATTCATAACCCTAACTATAGCCATTCCATTACAAGGCAAAAGTCAGTCAGACTGGTAAGGTTCCAACAGTATATGAGCAGTAAAATAAGACTTAAGCTGAACATGAACTATCTTTTCAACAATCTTACCCAGGGAAAGAAGGATCGAGAAGGGGCACACAGAGACAACATTGGAGGCATGAAATGAACTCTTGAGAACTGTGACAACAGCAGCACCCTTGAAAACAACTGGAAAAATCAGTCCCAAGATGACTGCAACATTGCTGAAGGACTACCAATTTACCCCTCAAACTGTAGTGCTCAAGTGTGAAATCATAGTCATGAACTCAATGTTAATTAGTAATGCTGAACACTGATGAAGAGCAGCCAATCATACCAGAGACCACAGAAGTCCCCAGGAGTCAGATGACAGCAGTGGAGCCTAGGGTGGCAACCTTTCCAGTAAGAAAAACTGAGAAGCAACCTCACAATGAAATGAAGTAGTCCATCTGGTAGGGAGGTAGGTAGGTTTGCACAAGCTGTCCACCACAAGGAATAACAAGGATGGTCAGCTAATCATTGTCAAGCTCTCTCTCTCGAAAGTATGAAGCCTTCTCATGAGATATCTCAAGAGTCTGGTACTCAGCAAAATGCTAGTTTGGCAAGTTTGTCACTCAAAAGACCCAAGCACTTTCAACAATACTGTGACTTTCATCTCTCTATCGGCAAGAGATGCAACTCAATATTGAACCATAACGGCTCATGCACCTTCAAGAAAGGCTGTACACAATTCAGGGTTATCCAATCAAAAGCAGTGAAAAGAGGCCTATTACAATAATCCACCAAAACATTAAGATGACTAACACTATCCTCCCAAAAAGCTGAAGGACTATAGAGGAGAATAACTGAGGATCAACTTTAGAAATATTCTGGCACTTGATCTGTTCAAGGCAGAGTGGATAGAAATGGGATACACCCTAGCAGAAGACAGCAAGAAATGATCAGACCATAAGACTGGCTCCACCACAAAGTCAAAGGTCTTCACACATGTAAGGAATTCTGAGCTAAGTGAATGCGGGTTGCGCAGGAAATGACCTGAAATAACCTGAATCCCATCATAATGTACAGGGATTCCTTTTGGACAGTCACAGATATATCACTGACCAATACAATGAAGTCACCAAAAAACACAACGTTCTGGTGACATAATACCAAATCAATGAGAAAGTTGAAGAGTTTCTGTAGGTATGCCATTACACAAGTGGGTGGACAATACATAAAAAAGAATCCTAATGCTTGTGCCTGCAAACAGGATTTATTCAAATCAGTTGGTAGCTGAAACACAGCAAAAAGAGACACCACCATCAATTTTTAATCCCTTTAGGACAGGGAAAATGGAGACTCTAGGTGATAATGCAGTTGCAAGAAGTGTGCTTAAGTTAGCATGAAGCAAAGTCTCCACGATAAAATGGCGGTCAGCATTATGCAACAAGTCTGACATGACCCCAGGCTTATTGACAGTGGACCTGTTATTACTATACAGTGCCCTAAGGGTGACACTGGAGGATTGGCTTCAGTCATCTGACAACAATAAAGTGGAACCCTGTGTACAACCTGAAGCAAAGATGGGAGGGACTTCCAAAGGTTATTTCACCCAAGGGCGGAGGCTAGTGATTCAGAAGCCATCACAGCTGTCATACAAAAGTGTCCAAAAGAAATCTGCTTTTCACATTTATAGATGAATATGTACATACTAGAATAATGACCATCAGAGCCTTTACATGCATTGCCATAAAACCCTACCCAACTGCATCCCCTGGTAACATATGCATCTTAATTGGGTGGATGGGTTTGTTTGTTAGGAGGTTAGTAAAGTTATGTGAGGGATATCTTCGTTTGGGAATGTTTACTATTGGCCTCGGTCTATAAAAAACCTTGGGCAGCCCAGAGTTGAATTTACGATTACCCATTCAGTGTTAGCTAGGGAATGTTTACTGTCAGCCTCTGCTTATAGGAGAGATGGGCTAGCCAGGGGATGAGTTTGCAATTTCCCATCCAATGGTCAAGATTATCTTAGAACAGGTTTACTGATGGACTCTGCTTCACATGGATATGGAATCTATTTCAGAGCATGAGGATCCTTTGGGTCACAAATATGCCTCACCAACATGTTTACTTAGGTCTCAAGCAAAGTTCATATCCCTAGATCTAGAGTTTCTAGTGCTGCTCATTTTGCATATGTGCAAAACTCCATGAAGGCTGGAGCTAAGGATGCTTTATATGACCAGCACCGATCTCCTCTCGACAATCTATCGGAAACCAGTATACAGACAGGGCTCCAAGGCAATCTGTGTAGGTCAGTGCATTATTACCCTGGATTCTCTTGGTGAGGGACCTCTGTGAATGTTCCATCTGTTGTATATACCTAGTCAGGTACATGCTGAAGGGGTCAATGTTCTCAATGATGGGTCTGATAAGGACAAGCAAAGTGGTGTTACAATTTCCTTGCATATGTATATCATACCCTTACTTATAAAAGTTTGGAAAGACACAATGATTTTACTACCTTGGCTACGTTTTAATCAAAGATTAGATTACTGTCTACATACGTTTCCAAATCTCTAATTACCAGGTTAACTCTTAAGGGTATCTTATAAAATGAAGTCATTTGCCTGGGAAGATGCTTTCCCAAAAGGCACTATAATGCGCTTCTTTGCACCAAGTTATAATCTGTGGCTTGGTACCAGTCATTTGTCAGTGTTGGCAAGATGTTAGTGTCATGGAGGAAATTTATGACAGCTCCCAGTTTGCAATGGTCTGAGAACTTGGTGTGCCAGAGGCCCTTGACTTTAGCCTTGACCTCAAAGAAATAGAGTCCAAACAGCAGTGGGCCTAGCATGGAGCCTTGTACTCCACTAGTGACCTGCCTCCTGATGGAGGTGGCCTCATGAATCCTGACGCCTTGGTGCTATCTGTGAGCAAGCTGGCAATCCAGTGAGTCGTACAGGGATTTATGCCTAGTTCAGTGAATTTGTCCACCCCCGTGGTGAAGGTGCTGCGGTAGCGTTGTCGCCTCACAGTAAGACGTTGTCTTGTTTGATTCTCAGCTAAAGCGTCTTCTGTGTGGAGACATGCGTGAATAGGCGTACCTTCGTTGAAGGTTGTGCATCAGGCCTGGCAAGTCGGTACGTAAAAATCTACTGCCAATCTTTAACGGACTGGAGTTCCGTTGTGGCGACCCCTAACCGGGAAAAAGCTGAAAGATACAACAACAACAACAACATGAGTGGAGTACTGTGTTGAATCCCTTAACCAGACCTAGGTAGGCAGCATGCATGTTTTTCTCTTCATCCATTGCCTTGGTTACCTTCTTAAAGAAGGCTACCAGGTTAAGTAGGCATGGCCTTCCTCTGACAAAACCAAACTGGGATGGGTCCACTGACTGTAGGTTGCCAATTTCTTTGTTGATCATTTTCAAGATAATTTGTTCCATGGCTTTGCATTTGACTTGTAGGAATAGTTTTCGGGGTCGGTTGATGGTCTAACCTTGTAAAGGGGGATAACCGTTGTCATCCTCTATTTGCTTGGTACATAGCTGTAGTTGAAAAGTGACTCAAGTGGTCCTGATGCATCATGTGTCAAGCTATTTAAGAAGCAACCAAGGATACTGCCGGGCCCCACTAAGGGTGTATTTTCTGCCTTCGTGAGGGCCTCTATGACCTACTCCCTTGCGAACAGTTGTGAGGGTTATGCTGGTAGGGATTTCACAATGGCTGGCAGGGATGGAGTGGCGGGCAAAGTCTGAGCTTAATTTGTCGGTAAGAAGATTCACTATATTACTCTGTTCTGTGAAGGTGGGACCATTTACTACCAGTTCAGCATAATGCTGCATGTTACCTTTGAAGTTTCAGACACAGCTGAAGATGATCATGTGGTTGTCTTTAGCCTGAGAAGCTATCCTGACACCATAATTGGCCTTGTTGGATTTAATTAGTCCTCTTAGTTTTATTACTGATGTCTTGTTATTATGAGAGTTGCTTTTTCTGACTTTGGCCATGAATTATTTCCTTTTACTATACAAGATTAGGATTCAACCAGTGTGGATTGTTTCTGGAGTATGTTTTGTCTTTACTTCTAGTATGTACAGCAGCCTTTATGCAGCCATTTACATGTTAGTACAGTGTTTCTGGGAATAAATATGCACAGGCTGTTGGGAACTCTGGGTTGGATGGGCCACTGTAATTTGACAAACTGCCACATAATAGGATGGAGTTTGCTTTAGAATAGTTTTTAACTGTATCAGGTTTTGCTGAGTTTTCCAAGTTGATTTTTATTTCGAATGAGACAGTTTTGTGATCTGAACTCACCAGTAAAGAAGTGATACTGGTGGGGAGAAGCATTCTCTTGCACTGTTGAGAACAACGTCCAGTATGTTTGAAACTCTGATCGAAGTGCGCACTAAAAGTTCAGCAATGGATAAACAAACCTGGGTTCTACATTGGCCAATTTAACATTTGCCTAATAGATATCACTGAAGAATATAGAATTTTAGAAAAACAGTTATCTAATGATCATTTAAATGTTGATAAATCATTTTCTTATCTTAAATGTCTAAGTAATGAATTCCACAGCCTTCCTGCCCTAATATGAAAGAAAGATCTCTAAGTTAGAATTGGAAAAAGGAATTTTTATGTCTAAATTTTTATTCCTTATACCAATACTATGATAAATAAAGTCAGTATCCAATATGGCAGCCAATAATTTGTCATTATGGCATTTTCATACCAAAACGATGCCACCGCTTAGAAACTGGCAAATCAAAGAATACAAAGACAAATATACCAGTCTTTCTTTACAAAGTTTTGACAGCCATCTGTCTGTCTTGTAAAGACTATAGGAATCAGTTACAAC
Organism: Protopterus annectens; assembly: GCF_019279795.1. Taxonomy (NCBI): domain Eukaryota; kingdom Metazoa; phylum Chordata; order Ceratodontiformes; family Protopteridae; genus Protopterus; species Protopterus annectens. The sequence continues at coordinate 1,275,468,710 of NC_056732.1, read as the reverse complement.
TTCTTCAGTTGCTACACATTTAATACACATAAAGGTCCCCATACTCAATTACAGGTCATTTGTGCTACTGAAGTCCATGAAATGTTATGCCTGCAAGTTGGTAGCAGTATAGGTTTTCAAGTCTATAGAGGAGCAGTTAAAGTCTTCTAAGAATAGAGTGTTTTGTTGGATGGGGAGTGCCTCCAGTTGGTATAGAGTCATGGGAGTTTTGAAAAAATGATAAGGCACTCTTATCTAAGGTGATTTGCACATGGATGAACTCCAGGGTATAATCCTGTTTAATCAACTTGAGGTATACCTGTTGTTAATGTAGATCGAGACACCTTCACCTTTAGTCCCTGTCTGTGCAGGTGATGGCTTAAATGTGCAGAAGGCATTGTAGTCTAGCACTGCCGGAGTACATTTTGCATCTTTAAACCATGTCTCAGTAATAGCACACAGGTCTACATTCTCCACAGTGAAAAGAACTTGAGGGGTGTGGAGTTTCTTGTTAAGGCTCCTAGCACTGAGCAGTAAAATCTTTAGATTTGCTTTGGGTTTTATTTATCAAGTCTGCAGATTTATCACTTTGGAATTGCCTAAAAAAGGGTCCAAGAGGGTAGATAAAATTTTAGCCAAAATTCGGAAGCCCAAGGGTAACAGGTGCATGCCCCAAAGCAATGTGGTATGTTGCCCATGTCCTCCGAGGCAGATAGATGATGAATTCTCTGGACTGACACCAGAAACTAACACAACTGCTAAAGTTGATCATATTTTTTCATACCATATCATCATCCTTGGTGAATGCAGAATGCTGCTCAATGCAAGGCACATATCAATCTGATACATATATTCAAAGAGGCCCATAATTCCTCTCTTCATATAATCTCAGGTCATTTACATCCACAAGGACCATGACTGAATCATACTGGTACCTGTAGAGCAAAGACTTGAGTCAATGTGCAACTTGGCAGATCCTGGTTCCAGATAAGCAACTGACAGTAATCTTCTCCTTGTCCAGTCTGCTAAGTGGGGCATTGGTCTGTTGTGCAATGGAGTCCCCTCTGACAAGACTCCTGGGTAAACTGTTTGCTTGTCTTAAGGGATTCGTTTTGGGAGTCCATTGAATACAGGCTTATGTGCAGTGTTTGATGATGTTTTTAGTGTACGCTTTAGAGATTGCTCAGGAAAGGCACTGTTGTTTGCAGGCTTAGGAGGTCTTTGAGGTTTGGGAGATTGCTTCTTATTGCCTCAGCTTAAGAAGGTCTATGTGTGTGTGGACACTGTGTGGTTGATGTACTGTGTGTGTTCTTGACAACCTTGTTTGTATGTGAAGTTTTTGTCTCCAAGGAAACTGTGCAAGTATACCTCTCGCACACTGTGTTGGTTTCTTTAAGGATTAAAAGGTTGTCAGTGAACATAACACATTTGCTGTACTGTCTCAGGATGCCCATATCTAACAAGCTGGCTACAGAGACTTTTGGAAAATGCATATCCATGTTGTCCAGGCCTGTATTAGGGTGGGCTATTAGGATTTGAAGGCTGGGTTTTACAGAGGTCTTCTAGAGTGGTCTCTATGATTAGGAACTAGAGTTGAATAGTGCTAGGATATGGTATTAGAGGTTTACTATCAAAATATGGAAAATAAAAATTTTCCACCTTTTGATTGAACCAGCTTGCTGAAACTGATAATAACAAATTACCAAAATTTCAGGAATTGTAACATGGAATTGAAATTTGAACACCGGAATTCCAATGCTGAAAGTCCATGTTATTGGTAATGTTTTTGCAGGGGGGCAAGCACTCCTGCGCCCCCTAACCCCCTGCATATTATATATTCCCACTCTTAGACTGCACTACAGTGAGAAAAGGGTACGTTTCCTGATCCCCAGTGTAGTGCAATCTGTTATAAGTACATCGATTCCACATTAGCAAATGCACACTACCATTTGCTAATGTGGAGTCGAACATTTTCAGGATTAGCATTATGAAAACTTGAAAAATTTTGATAGTGTTAGGCTGTGGTATAAGTGTTATTTGACAAGCAAGCTAGATGCTTTGAACTTGATTTTGTGCAATATGTCACTAAACTGCAGGTTACAGTCCCACTACTAGTTTTACTGATCAACTTCTGTGTTTTCCGAATCAGATAGACCAGGCCATCACCTACGGCCATTAGATGGACGTTGTGCTTAAACAAATTACGCTAACTCTAATATATATTCGTATATGTATATTTAAATATATATATATATATATATATATATATATATATGTTTAGCAGGTGATAATGGATAAGGGGGTAAAGAGCCAGAAGTTCAAACTTATAACACAGAGGCCCTGAAACAGTATATATATATATATATATATATATATATATATATATATATATATATATATATACATATATATAAGGTCATAATAAAATAATACTAGATGGATATCAAAACACAGACGGACAGACCAAAAATATAATGGGTGGTTACACCATAATAGGCTACAGTAGAAGATTATCTGGAAAAACATATTAAAACAAACTTGCACAAGATTATAACCAAGGACCAGTAGAATGATGTCATCAAAACGAATATAATTAATCTGAAAATTCCAAATTTATGAAGTGAATAGAAGCAATGAAAAACTGGTAAAATAATGCTAAAAGCAGTCCAGTATCAAGAAATGAAATATCAGCAGAATAATATGGTATGTGCTAAACCTCCAAGTAAAGCATGTTCAGAAGTCCAGAAGTATCCCCCAATAAATAAACAAAAGAAAAGAAAGTGCAAATATTTGCAATAGGCACAAACAACATGACTAACATATGAAACTACCCGAAAGAAAACCAAACAGACTGTCAAAGACTCATTCAACAATTACAACTTCAGGATATTAGAAATGTGCCATAAAACAGCCAAATAAATTCAATCCCCTTCTTAAAATGAACAACAGAGGTAACTGGTTTTCACATCAACGTATGGCAAGATTAAATAAATTAGCCATGAGCAATAGCCACATAGGTAAAAAAAAAAGTTATGTCCTTATCATAACGTTTGATGTTTGTAGTCCATTTCGCTCTTCATTCTTACTCTTGGGATCGGAGCCGAACCTCGGTTCCGACTCGGCCATACCATAAGCTCAAAAACTTCTTGTTGGCTCGTTGCTAGGAGGTATCCCATCATGCATCACTACTATTCCCCAGATCTTGTTTGCTGCAAAGACAAAATACAGAGACAAAGAACAAACCAAACTGAAAGGACTAACATAAACGCAGTAGGCACTCTACCCCCAGGTCCTCAAGGAGGGGGCAGGAGGGAGGGTTCGTAACAATGAAGAGCAAGATGGACTACAAACATCTAATGTTATGGTAAGGACATAACTTCTTTATGTTCTGTAGTCCTATCTTACTTTCATTCTTACTCTTGGAACAGCGTCCCTAGCACCTTCATCTTGGGTGGCTCATTGGAAAATGCTCCTGAGTACTGTGGAACCAAAGAAAGACCTGTTCCTAGAAGCCATGTCCAATTTGTAGTGAGTAATGAATGTGTGAGGTGAAGCCCATGTTTCTGCAGCACAAATGTTATCTATTGGGATTCTAGCCTGAAAGGCTACCGAGGTAGCCACAGACCTGGTAGAATGAGCTTTCATCTTGAAAGGAAGATCTTTACCACAAGAGGAATAGAAAAATGAAATGCAACTGGAAATCCAGTGAGATAGTGCGACTTCAGAAACTGGAAGGCCCCTCCTAGAGTCTGTAAAGGAGACAAACAACTGATTTGACCTTCTGAAACCTTTAGCTCTGTCCAGATAAAAACACAATTGTCTACGCACATCCAATTGGTGGAATTTGTATTCTGCCTTGTTAGAAAACTTAAGGAAGAACACAGGCAACTCAACAGACTGATTAATGTTGGCTTGAGAAGAAACCTTAGGAATAAAGGAAGGGTTTGTCCACAAAGATACCCTATCTTTATGAAATACCAAATAAGGGGGCTTAATGGAAAGAGCTTGCAGTTCAGAGACTCTTCTTGCAGAAGTGATAGCCACTAAAAATATAGTTTTCCAAGTTAGAAACTTGAGGTCACATGTTGCTGAAAGTTCGAAAGGACTTGACGTAAGTTTATGGAGAACAAAGTTCAAATCCCATCAAGCCACCGGATCCATGACTGGGGGTCTTAGCAAAGTGGTCCCTTTGAGGAAGGCTTTACAAAGCCTATGAGCCATAAGATTACATTCATTAGCAACATGAAAGGTGGAAATGGCTGCCAACTGGACTTTGACAGTTGCTGCTGCTGAGCCTTGGTTGAATAACTGCGAGAGGAAGTCTAAAATGGCAGAAATGGGAGCTGTGTAAGGATCAATGTTTTTCTCATGGGCCCAAAAGGAGAATCTCTTCCATTTACTGGAATAAGTCTTCCTGGTAGAAGGTTTGTGAGAAGATGACAGGATGTGTACAACCTCGGGAGAAGTCACAAAGCCTGACTAGGGATGGAATTGGAGCAACCAAGCTGTCAAGTTGAGGGTGTGGAGAGAGGGATGGAAGGCCCCTGATATGTGTATCAGTAAATCCGGCACTGGATCCAGAGTCCACGGTTCGTCCTTTAGATGAGGTCTAAGGAAGGGAAACCAAATCTGTCGAGGCCAGTAAGGAGCAATTCAGATCATTCTGCTTCCAGAGGATATTGCTTTCTGAATAACTTTTGATATGAGGGGGAAGGGAGGGAAAGCATAAAGAAGTCCCGAGAGCCAATCGTGAACGAGTGCTCTTTTGGTGCTTCCCCTTCCGGGAGAATCAGTGTAAAGTAGCTGCTGCATTTGGCATTGAGAGGGGTAGCAAAGAGATCGCAGCAAGGCTGACCCCATTTGCGAAAAATTTGTTCTGCAATGTGTGTGTTCAGAGACCACTCGTGAGGAATCAGAATAGCCCTGCTGAGCCTGTCGGTTATGACGATGGATTTCCACAGGATGTGCGTTGCTATCAGAAAGCACTGGGAAGACACCGCCCACTCCCATACTCGTAGGGCTTCTCTGCAGAGAGGGTAAGATTTGGTTCCTTCTTGTTTGTTTAGGTACCCTACCACCTGCATGTTGTCCGAGTGGATTGCAATCACCCCTAGAGGAAGAAAGCTGTGAAGTGCTTCCAACGCTAGAAGCATTGCTCTTCATCTCCAGGATGTTGATATGCAAATGAGCCTCGTGATCTTGCCATGTGCTTTGGACTGTTCTCCCTCGATAATGTCCCCTCACCCTATCTGGGAGGCATCCATGGTCACAGTGGCAACTGGGGGGGGGGTGGAACAAATGGTCTGCCTGTGTTTAGATTGCTGGTCTGATTCCACCAACAAAGATCATGTTTGCATAAATTTGTTATCAGCATGGGGTGAGACAGAGGAAGGTACTGCAGTGACCACTGGGCAAAAAGTAACCACTGCAGGACCCTCGTGTGCAGTCTGGCTAATGAAACTAGTGCTACTGCGGATGCCATGGTCCCTAATAGCTTGAGCACCACCATTGCTTTGACTTTTCTTAGTGGAAATAAGTTCAAGACTTGTTACCTTAGACACTGAATTCTTTCCATGGTAAGGTAAGCCCTCATTGAGACAGTGTCTAGTTCGGCGCCAATAAAATTCACATGCTGAGAAGGCGGCAATGCAGATTTTTGCCAATTTACTGTCATTCCTAATTGCAGGCAAGTTGAAATGGTAGCGTCCCTGGCCTGTAACAGTAGATGCTTGGTGGTGGCAGTCAGAAGCCAGCCGTCCAGATATGGAAACACTTGGAATCCCTGACGTCTCAAGTTAGCCGTAACCACTGCCACACACTGGGTGAAAACCCTGGGGGCTGTGGTGAGACCAAAGAGCAGGGCACGGAACTGACAATGACTGGCTCCCAGCTGGAAGCGTAAGTGACTCCTCGATGCCCTGTCCATTTTGATGTGGTAGTAAGCAACTTGATATCTATGGAGCACATCCAAATGTCTTTCCCTAACAATGGGAGTATCGACTGTAAGGTGACCATTCGGAACTTGGACTTCTGTACAGATTCGTTCAATTTGCTGAGATCCAAAATGGGTCTCATGGTCCCTGTTCTTTTTGGCACCAAAAAGAATCTGGAGTAAGTCCCTAATCCTACTTGGTCTGCGGGGACGGGCTGAATTACTCTCTTCACAAGCAACTTTTGGATTTCTAGAGTTGCTGAATCCCTGTGATTGGATGGCACATCTGGGATTCGTCTGGTCTGAAGGGGTGGAGAAGAGAAGGGAATATGATAACCTTGGTAATTATCTTTAATACCCACTTGTCTTGAGTGATGTCATGCCAGGCTTCTGGGTATAAAGACAACCCCCCGACTGGCTCCAGAGATGGGCAGTCGGGCCTCCTTTCAGGAGCGCTGATAGGGACGACCACGAAAGGAATCACCGTCTCCCTGGTTCTGCGGGCCTCCTCTACCTCTAGGGTGGCATCTACCATTATTTCCTCCTCCTCTGCCTCTGGAGCAGGAATCGCCTTGTGCATCATGAAAAAACCTCTGTGATTTTCTGAAGCAAATTTTGCTTCCCTTCTGCCCTTTGGGATAAGGTCTAGAAGGGACGGAAAAACAGACTCCCACAGCAGACAATGTTTTTCCTTCTTGCTCACACTTGGTGAGTGTATCCTTTACCTTGGTTCCGAACAATGAGGATCCGTCAAATGGGGCGTTGGTAAACGTAGACTTAAAGGCCTCTGCAAAATTACACAAACGCATCCAGAAGTGCCTTCTGAGAGAGACTCCTGAACCCGCTGCCCTACTCGTTCCATCCGCTGCATATGAAATCAGCCTCATGGAGGAGTTCACAATAGAATTAAAGGTAGACATTTGTGCACTGACCTTCTGAGATACCGCATCAGATACGTTATCCTGTAGAGCATCTCCCAGCTCTTTTAGGAGATCTCTCTGGAGCCTTGTGAAGTAGAACAGGTAGTTCAGCAATCAAAGTGTAAAAGCCGCTGAAGAAAAGACACGCTTCCCATACCTATCCATTGTTCGAGACTCTTTGTTCGGTAGATGGACAGTGGAGGAAGTTTCGGCAAGTTCCTTCTTTGTGGCTGTCGTCACCACCATGGCATCTACTGGTACACCCTTAGAAAGAAAGTACTTGTCCTGGGGTGCTGACAAAAATTTGTTTGGTCTTCCAGGAACCAGTTCCACAGAATCAGGAGATTCCCACAACTTTCGACTTACTAAATCCAGTAGCTCATCGAAAGGAGGAGACACCCAAGAGGCGGAGGGTTGAGACCCGAAAGGCTTCAGGAACACTGACTCCTCATCAGAAGAGGATGTGATGGGCCAGCCACCTCTCTGTTTAAAGATCTCAAGGACATCTGTGAATGAGATATCATCAGAGGATGACTTGGGGGACCCTTCTGACTCCTCAAGGTCAGTGTCTGATGTAATAGACTCATCAGGGGAGTCAACATGTTTCCTCTTACAAGTTTTCTTCCTACGTGGCTCCTCAGACAGGCATTCTGGGAAGACCTCGAAAGACTGGGGACCACTCATGGAGGTATCCTGAGGCTGCGGGTCTCCGCTGTATTGGGAGAGAGAGGAAGCCGAGACTGAAGTCTGTGCCTTAGGCGGAAGAGTGTCGGTACCTCTGGATGGGGCTGAAGACCTGGACAGCACACTCATCACCTCGAAGGCCGATCCTCCCGGCTCCGAGGATGCCCTCCGCTCTGAAGATGCAGAGGCAGCCCTCGGTGCCAAGGAGATGGGCTCCAAGGCTGATGTGGGGTCCAAGCTCACCCGAGGCAAAGCACCGAGAGGTAGGCCCAGAACCGAAGAAGTTTGATTCGAAGCCTCCCCCTTGGGCCCGACCAGAGAGCCGAGGACCCTAGACCCCGCGGATGGCACCGAAAGGGATGGAGCGGATATCAGAACCGAGAAACTAACTGAGGTAGATGGAACCAACCTATCCACAATGGGAGGCAAAGACAACAATGGTTCCGAAGGCTCAGAGAGGCTCGGAGGAGGGACATCGATCAGGTGTGGGGGCACATTGGGCTCCGGAACTGACTGGCACGGAGCCGAAAGCAAATTTGCCAGTGCCGAAGTCTGAAGCAGTCTACACACCACTCTCTCGACTTCCTCATCAGAAAGGCTCCTAGAGATCCTGGAAGATAGAGTGGGGGATCTAGATCGCTGGAATATAGGCGACCCAAGAGTCAGGAATACCAGTCGAAGCTCAGATGACCGGCATCGAGATGTAGTGTCAGTTATCGGCTCCAAAGTCCCTGGAGCTGAGACTGATGGATCCACTAAGCTAACCTCTGTCGGCACCGAAATCAGTGGAGCCAAAGAGGGTTTAGCCACTTTAGCAATTTTGCCTGGCGGCTCCAATGAAACAGAATGGGTGGGAGACAGCCTTTTTGTAGATTTAGGTCTGTCTTTTTTGGGAGGAGGAAGGAGATTTAGAACTGGACAATGAGGATGTCAATTCCTCCTCAAAGGAATGCTTTAACAGTCCCTTTAATATCAGCTTTTTCTTCCTCTCCTGAAGAACACAAGGACTGAATGCATGGCAAAACAGGCAACACACTTGGAGGTGAATAGCCCCCAAACAGTAAACACACAAACTGTGCAAATCAGTCAAGGACATCTTCTGGGCACATTTAGTACACTTGTTGAAGCACGAAGGCTTATGATCCTTAGTGTCTTTAGACATAATTCAAAAAAACCACAATCCGCAAAACAACACACAAGTAGAGAAAGGATAAACGGAGGACTAGGTCCTCTAATTTAAACGGGACTAGCCCCAAGAGGAAGGAGAATAAACCGAGGACTTTTTGTTGCGTCTTTTGGCTTTTCCCGGTAAGGGGTCACCACAGCGGAACTCCGGTCCACTAATGATTGGTAGTTGATTTTTACGTGCCGCGTTACCAGCCCTGATGCACAACCTTCAACGAAGGTACGCCCATTCACGCATGTCTTCACGCAGAAGACGCTCTAGCTGAGAATCGAACCGGACAGCGTCTTACTGTGAGGCGACAATGCTACCGCAGCAGCACCACCACTGCGGGGACTAGGTCCTCTAATTTAAATGGGCCTAGCCCAGGAAGAAAAGGAAAACAGAACAGAAGACTAGGTCCTCTAATTTAAATGGGCCTAGCCCAATAGGAGACAAACAAAAGAACGAGGACTAGGTCCTCTAACTTAAACAGGCCGAGCCCAAAGGGAAGGCAGCCGCACAGGAGATTAGCGATGTAGGGATACCATAAAGGCCAACGGAAGAATGGCCAAACAAATACACAGAGAAATAAGCAGCAAATAGTCTAAAACAGACAAAGACTGCAATAAACACACAAAACTAGCAAGACAACAAAATCTTATCCAACAATGACAAGAAAAATTTTGAAAAATAGCAGTTAGCCACGACCAAGAAGAATCACGTCTGAGCTGAGCGAGTGGCAAATGAGATCTGGGGAATAGTAGTGATGCATGATGGGATACCTCCTAGTCACAAGCCAAGAAGAAGTTTTTGAGCTACAGTATGGCCACGTCAGAGCAGAGGTTCGGCTCCGATCCCAAGAGTAAGAATGAAAGCGAGATAGGACTACAGAACATCTGCAGTTTGCTTATTGTAACATAACAATACACAAGCTTAGAAGAAGCTTGGGGTGTCTATGGGACGCAGATGGCATTTAAACTGTCCTAAATAAATGGAGACAAGGCAGTTGTCTGTCTCAAAGAAACTAATGTCTTACTGAGCAGTTGAAAAATAAGTACTGCATAATTAACTTAATGGTACAGAGTATAATCTATGAAAGGGAAGGAAAAGCAAGCAATTTAAAAAAAATTGCAAGTGATCAAAATTCTCTACAGAAATGTATACAGTACTAAAAGAAAAAAGCTGCCAACTTATGAATTGGTATGGGAACACATACTTTCAAGGACAACTCCAAGGATATAAAGGAATTCAATATTAAGATGCCAATATTACAAGGACAGTACAGTTGTGTACACTTACCATAAATGTAGATGTTCGAGTGTATTCACTGTTGCAGTCATCACATTTGGGTTATCCTGCCAGGGGTAGCCCTCAGTCGGCCCGAATACCAGAGGCTTAGTATTTCTGCATCAGTTGCTGTCGCTCCAGGACTGACGTCAGGTCAGCAGTGGTATAAAAACAGGCAGCAGACACCATTACATCACTTTTTCTTGCCCTGCCAGGAGCCCCCAAATAGGGAGCTAGGTTATAGTGGAAGAACACCACCAGTAGAAAGTAAATACCAAACATTCCCTGTAAGGAGAGAGGAAGAGAGAGACAGATAGAGAGAGAGACAAGTGGGATGGAGGGGGGAACCAGGACTGCAACAGTGAATACACTCAAACATCTACAGTTATGGTAAGTGTACACAACTGTACTATGTTCTTCATGTTTCATTGTTACAGTCATCACATTTGGGTTGATTCCCAAAGCTGAATAAAAGGGTGGAGGCAATCAAAAAGACTGGGGGCTGGCTAGGATGCCCTGCAAGACTGCGCTGGCAAAGCCTGTCCTGGATTTGGAGAAGATAGGCAGGTGGTAATGCTTGGTGAAGATATGAACAGATGTCAATGTTGCAGACTCCAGGACGTCCCCGGTGGGGACCCCTCTGAGAAAAGCTGCAGAGGTGGAGGTTGCCCTGGTGGAATGTGTCCTGACCCCCTTTGGGGGCGGTCTCCCATGCTGTTCATAGCAGAAATGGATGCAGTATGCTATCCATTTAGAGACTGTTTGTTTGGATATGGCCTTGCCCTCTGCCCTGCTACAAAGCTGACTAGCAAGTGATCAGTTTTTCTAAAATATTTAGTCCTGTCCAAACAGAATCTGAGCTATCTGTACACATCTAGAGAGTGCAGAATCCTTTCCCCCTTGTTTTATGGGTTAGGGAAAAAGGTGGGGAAATTAATGGATTGGTTGAGAGCCACACTGGACACCACTTTAGGCATGAAGGATGGGTTAATCCTGATGGAGACCCTGTCAGCACGGAAAATGATGAAGAGCTCTACAGACATGAGTGCTTGTAGCTCGGATACTCTTCTAGCTGAAGTGATGGCCAGAAGCAAGGCTGTCTTCCAAGAGAGGAATTTTAACTCTGCTGAAGCTGCAGGTTCAAATTAGGGTAGTGTGAGTTTTTCCAACACAAAGTTAAGGTCCCAAGCTGGGTAACAGCTCTTCTGGGTGGCCTTAAGTTGTTAGCCCCTCTTAGGAACTGTTTGATAAGAGGGTGTGAGAAGAGAGGTGGCTCTGTGCTGTAATGAGCAGAGATGGCAGAGGCATGAATTTTAATAGAAGAGAAGGATAGACCCCCTGTGTAGTAGGTCTAAGTAATCCAGGATGAGAGGTAAGGAAGGCTGTGCCATTCCGGCTTCCCTAGCCTGGATCCAGGTGCAAAACCTTTTCCACTTGTCAGCATATGATGTTCTAGTGCTGGGGTGTCTGGCCTCACTTGTTTACTTAGGCTGGCAGCTTGAGGAAAGATCAGGGAATAAGCCAGGCTGCCACACTGAGGGTCTGCAATTGGAGATGCATGAATTCTCCATTCCTCTGGGTCAAGAGTGTTGAGATCTGAGGTTGGTGCCATGATGGCAGGGGTGACAGGCTGCGCAGCAGTGAGTACCAGTGTTGGTGTGGCCAGTCTGGGGCAATCAGGACTGCCCTTGGTTTTTCCTCCCTTATTTTGAGCAGTACCCTTGAAATGAGTGGTAGAGGAAGAAATGCACAGACCAAGAGGTTTACCCACTGGAAGGATACAGTATCCACTTTCGAGGCCTTGCTGTAAAGTTCCCTGGTGCAGAATTATCTGAGCTGATGACTGGAGTAGGAGGCAAAGTGGTCCACTTTCAGGGTGTCCCATTTCTGGTTTACAAGGGTGAAGGTTCTGTGGTCTAGCTGCCACTCTTGTGGGTCTAGCAGGTTTCCGCTTAAGTTGTCTGCCAGAGAGTTTGGGGAGCCTGGAAGGTACTGTGCTAGCAGGTGTAGTTGCATGGCTGAGGCAGTGTGCCAACGGGTCATGGCAAGCCTGCAGAGAGAATAAGAGTGAGTCCCTACCTGCCTGTTGATATATCACATCACTGTGGTGTTGTCTGTTTTGATCAGTAGAGGCCTTGGGGAGAGTATGGGGTCTGAAAGCTGTCAGGGTGTGTTAAACAGCTAGCATCTCTTTTTGGTTTATGTGCAGAAGTATTTGATTTAGGCTCCAATGGCCCTGAATGTACCTGCCGTTCAGGTGGGCACCCAAGGCATAGTCAGAAGCGTCTGTGGTGAGGATCTGGGTAGTGTGGGGTTGTGAGAAGGGAAGTCCCTTGTTGTGGATGCATGCTGCTGCCCACCAAAGAAAATCTTTCCTTAGACAAGGTATCATAGGTATGATAGTTTCCAGGTCTTGACCGTGTTGACACCAAAGGCTTTTTAGGTACCATTGTAGTTTCCTCATATGCAGTCTGGCATATGGAATGAGTAGAATTCAGGAGGCCATGAACCCTAGAGCTTGCAAGATTTTCCTTGTGGATAACTGGTTTCTGGTGGCTAGTTGAGAGATGTAGCCTGTCAGGTAGGCTTGTTTTTCTGGAGTAAGGAATGCCATCTTGGATGCTGTGCCCAGGCTTGCTCCCAGGAATACAATTTTTTGTGTGGGTACTAGTTTTGATTTATTTTCGTTGACAGTATACCCCAGGGAAGTCAGTAGGTCCTTTACAAAGGTCAGGTACTGTAACAGCTTTTCCTGACTGTCCGCCTGAATCAGGCAATCATCTAAGTAGAAGTAAATTTCATTATTTCTTTGTCTGCAAAAAGCAATAGGTGGAGCCACGCATTTTGTGAAAACTCTGGGAGTATTGGATAAGCCAAAGGGAAGTGCAGAGAACTTAAAGTGCATAAATTCTGCCCTGAAACGTAGATATTTCTTGCAAGATTCCCTGATTGGGATGTGTAAGTAGGCCTCTTTTAGATCTAGGGTGGCTAACCAAGCATCCTTGGAAAGCATAGGAAGAAACTGCTGGAGAGTGAGCATTTTGAATTTTGCTATCACCAGAAAGGTGTTTAGAATGGACTGATCAAGGATTGGGCGCCAGGTGCTCTCTTTTCTGGGTACCAGGAAGAGTCTGGAACAGAAACCTTGGCCTATCTGGTCTACAGGAACATGCTGTATTGCCCTCATGGAGAGCAAGGAAAGGCCCTGCTTTTTGGCCTCTGCCCACTGGTTTGGAGGAAGATCTGAGAACTCTTTTGGGGTTGACAGGGTATGGAAATAACATTTATATCCCTGGGACACTATGTTGAGGACCCATCGGTCGTTGGTAATAGAGGCCCAGTTGTTTGCATGGAAGGAGAGTTTTCCTCTTAGGGGCACAAGCAGGTGGGCGGAGGTAAGGGGTGGAGGTGTAAAGTCATTGTAAGTTCTTACCATAAGGGGATGGCTTTGGACTCCCTGTTTTTGAAGAGAAGAAACTCCATTACTTAGATCTCTGCATTCCCTGGGGCTGCTGTCTGGGGGGTCTGCTTCTCCTTGGGTCTGGGCTGAGCTGGCCTGGAGGGGGCAGGAAAGGACCAGTGTTTGCAGGGGCAATGCCTACTGAACCTCGGAGGCTGGACTTGTAATAAGTCTTTAACTGTCTGCATAGATTTAGCTTTTTCTTCCATCTTTTTAAAGAACTCTTCTAGCTTGGAGCCAAATAAATTGTCTTTGTTCAAAGGTGCATCCAATAATTTGGATTTGACATGGTCTGGCAAGGTCTGTTCCTTAAGCCAAGCATACCTTCTAAAGACAGAACCAGTGACTGCTACCCTGCAAGATGCTTCTAGGGCATCAAAGCAAAATTGCAATGTGTTCTTAGTAACTTGACTTGCAGAATGCATTAGCTCTTGTAATTCTGTATTTTCTGCACAAGCAGGAAAGGAAGATATTTTTGTTTGAGGAGTTCCATCGTATTCAGCTGCTATTTCAGCATGTGGAACTGACAATTTAATGCTCTAATAGCAAGAGTAGCAGAGGTGTATACGTTTTTACCCAATCTGTCTAAAGCTCGGGAATCCCTGTCTGAGGGGGTGGGATTCATAGCTGAGGTTGCTTTAATTCCTTTAGGTCCTTGAGAGATGACCTCTGGGTCAGCAGTGGGATATTTGAAAAGGAATTTGAGAGAGTCAGGGACTCTGTAGTACCTGTCAGGTTTCCTGGGAGCAGGAGGAAGGGTGTCAGGAGTCAAACTGGACTCCATAAAAACATCATCCACAACATTCAGGACAGGAGGAATGGCCAAAGGTCTGTGCTGTGGTAAATCTAAGAATTCCCTGAGTCTCTTTTTTTGACTAAGGATAGTCTTGACATTCCCATTGGAAATGCTCCCTTATAGTATGAATGGTTTCTCCAAATGAAAAATCCTTGGGTGGAGAGGCAAAAGGAATGGATTCTTCTACACCAGAATCCTCATAGGCAGAGAGGGGTTGCATGTCTTCATATTCAGAAGCATTAGAGTCATTGGACTCCTGTTTAGATAAAACTACTGGGGACAAGTCTCTTTTTCTTTTGGAAGGGGTAGCCTGGCTTCCCCTAATAAGCATAAGGTCTTCCACCACTTTAAGCATTTGAGACTGAGGCAAGGAAGCAGGTGCCTGAGCTTGGGTCATCGTTTTTTTTGGGCGTAGTTCGTACCACGGGCCTTAGAAACTTGGTAGTTTTATAAAGAAGTGAAGAAGCGAAAGAAGTCGTCGGTCTGTGTCAAGTATCGGTAGTGCGAAGTACTTCCTCAGAAGCCGGTGCCTGCTCAGTGGCTCCGGACCCATCCAAGGTAGAGACATCCGCAGGATCCTTAGTCGAAGAAAAGTCTTGCGGCACACCAGACTCCGAAAGGGTCTCGGTAGCAGCCTGCAAATCCACAGAAGCGGGCATCAGGGGCTGTGAAAGCGCCTTACTGACGACTAGCTTAAAGTAAGAGTCATCGTCAGTTTTGGACCTGTGTGGTCTGTCTCTGTCTTTATCCTTACATTTTTTCGGAAGATCGGTAGTCGGCTGGCTTACCGAAGCTATATCGGAATTCGAGGACTGACAGTGAAAATATCTAGCTACAATAAGTGCCTGACTATGTACAGTTCTGGCGTTGAACAAAGCACAAAAACATAAGCGAGGGACGTCGTGGTCTGGGCCTAAACAGGTGACGCAGTAAGAATGGAAGTCTTGGTGTTGTATTTGCTTTCCACAGGCGAGACAATGGTTAACTTTTTCTGACATTGGTTAGAGCAAGAAAAAAGGATCCCCAACAGGGTACTTAGCTTTAGAAGACTTCAACTTCAATTCAGAAACAAAAACTCAGGTAGCGGCCAACCGGCACTCGTGCAAACTGCTTCGGGCTCCTCGACAAGAAAGACTGATGTAATGGCATTGGCTGCCTGTTTTTATACCACTGATGACCTGAGTGACAGCAACTGATGCAGAAATACTAAGCCTCTGGTAATCGGGCCGACTGAGAGCTACCCCTGGCAGGATAACTCAAATGTGATGACTGCAACACTGAAACACAAAGAACATCATTCAGACATTAACCAAAGAAGAAAGGTTCCTAGGGCATTCTTTAACAGTCCAGTGCTTAACACACTTACTGGTTAA
This sequence comes from Protopterus annectens, assembly GCF_019279795.1. NCBI lineage: Eukaryota > Metazoa > Chordata > Ceratodontiformes > Protopteridae > Protopterus > Protopterus annectens. The sequence goes on along the minus strand of NC_056732.1, from coordinate 1,275,453,114 downwards.
AGTGATGGCTTATAAACCAGTATTAGTGAAAGTTTGTGATACATTTCGGGAAAAGATGCTTAACAGCCCAACTTAGTTTGCCAAGCATGGCCTGCGCCTTTTACTCCTTAACATCTGTACACTGACAAAACCACTTGCTTTTCCCCTCCCCCATAATACCATTTTAGGCAGTCTGCCTTCTACACATTCCAACATAACAAAGGTTTCAGCAAATTCCAATGTGGGCAAAATCAGTGGAGTTCTGTTCATTGCCATAAGTCTAAACAGTAAATCACCAGATTTCAATGCTCTCCTACAATCTGAACACATCAATGTGTTGCAACTGTTTCCGTGTAAAGATAGCACTCTCTCTTGACAAGATTTTAGCATCAATCATGCATTCAAACCTGCTGAAAACTGGAGCAATATCAATATTTGTCTGAGACCCAATTATCTCTACATAGATTCCCTGAATCCTACAAGCAGAACTTATCAAACTTCAAATTACCCTAGACAAGACGAATGATTATCTCATAGCCTACTATAGGTTACTTTTCATGTCAGTGGAAGACCAGAAAAGATTTCTAAATGTTCTTACTGTAGTGCCCATAAATAACAACACTGTTTACGATGTGTGACTTCAACTATTCATCACCTTGGACACCTATACCATAAAGGCTGGATACACCCACAGATCCCTGTATTTACTAAATGTTAATGTCCCTTGCACAGTTAACCATTGCACTAGGAGTTCAAAATCATGCAGAACTCATGTTCAGTAAAACCACACCTATTCTCACAGCTTCTAAAGTATCTTAATTGCTGGACAAAAGCAATCAGGACTCAATCATTTTCTCCTTTTGGCTGTTTACACACACCTTAACATACTTCTCTGAATTCCAGGCTTTAAAAATTCAAGCCTATTAAAACTATATGATGAGCTCTCAAGATTCAACTGCCAGATTTCTAGCCCCTGTGTAGCCTCAGCTGTCACTCAGGCTTATGAATTTTACTTCCATCTAAACAGCGTAAACCAAGCAGTCTCAAGAAGAACCAAACATACTGTGGAACATAAAAATACATTACCTTGCTGGAGTTGCAGCATTAAACTCTGTAATAAAAAAACATTATGGCAAAATAAATCAAAACCTACCAATATTAATGGCGCTATCAAAAAGATCAGCAAAAATCTGAACATTACCATATGGAAGACCACAGCAAACACAAATTAAAATTAGCATCTAAAGCCAAGACAAGTATTAATCTTTCTTAAATTACATCAGTGGGTTAAATAATACTCAGCAATGCTCTGAATTAATTCATAATGTTATTACACATTTTGACCTGAAAAATGTTGCTAACATACTTGCATATAAATTTGCTGCCAACTCATGCAACAGAAACAATCACTGAAGTTCAACAATCTCAGAGTCCCTCCTTCTTCAAATAATTATCCTAACTGCAAGCTCTAAAGATAAAAATACCCCTTATATGGGCCTTAACAATATAACTGGTTGCTTAATGCCAAACACATTTTCTCAACCCCCACCTAAAACTATTCAATTTAGGTCACAAGGTATGTTCCTGAGGTATGGAAAATGGTTATCACTATGCTCCTCCATAAAGGAAGTCCCAACTCAGACATGTGGCCTAACAACCCTGATTTGCAAAGCTGGGGAACATGCATCTGATACAAGAAAGTCATCTATAAAAATATTCTTATTGCTGTACTGCTCTAAACATTCAACAATACGGTTTTGTCAAAGGGGAACTATACATGCTTAATATTTTTACTGTTAATTCAAGCAATGTATATAATGTGGAGTTTTTCTTTCCAGGGCCTCTGTTGAAAACAGGATTTGCCCATTTGGCTTTCTAGGTAACCAAAGGCAAATAAAATTAATTTATATAACTTCATTAAGAAAGTTGCTGAAGCTGAAATTATTAACTGGGCTACACCATGCAGTTCATAAAGTGCACCTGGATCTCGTCAAGGTCTCTGACACTATTTTCTATGACAGACTTTCAACAAGCTTAAAGGTTTAAGTACAGATCATGGATAGCAAACTGGTTGAGACACACAATCCACATAGTTAAAGAAGAAGGTGCCACCTCAGAAAGCAAAAAGCTCACTAGTGGCATTCTTCTGAGCTTATGACTAGGACCCTTGGACTCCTGCTCAGACCTCTGAATCATTAACCCAGAAATATGGCTAACTAAAGTTGCCAATGGTTGCAAGCTTGGTGATGTCATTCACTCAGAATCTGACAGTGTTACTACAGCAAGGCCTAAACAATACAAATCAAAGATCACTTAGAAATGAAATGCGAAGTATAGCACTATCAACTTTGGTAAACAAATCTTGACAGCAATGTGCAGTGTAGACAGCACACAACTGCAGGCTTCTACATTTGTCAGAGAACTCAGCACTTTCACAGATAACTCATTACCCCTTGAACAAGTTGCAGCAACAGTAAACAGGAATTGCCTCTATGTAGCCCAGTTATTAATGAAAAGTATCTTAAACCAGGTTAAAAGAAGTTATCACTACTCCATACTTCACCTTGATCATATGAATTATAGATTGAACTGTCCCCTTTTACAAAGTATCTGCACAAATTTATCACGCAGCTAAAAAGACTCCAAACAAAAAGAAATCACCAAATTAAAGATCCTCAACTACTAAGACAAAATTGAAGGTTTATCCCTACACTCCCATCTCTTACAGTCTCCTATATTGTGATTTATGTCTAACATTTCATGCAATTAAGGACTGAAGCCTCCTTAACGTCCAACACAGTCACAAAACAAATGTTTCTAAAACAGTCAACCTAAAGACCTGAATTGCCACCAAGAAATAAATAAGATGTTGGAAGGACAGATTTATTACTTAACACTTTACCCATCTTTGGAATAACCTTCCATTACATGTGACACAGTAATACCCTCATTTCCTTGAAGGGAAAAATGGACAACTAAATGGGTGCCTGTGACTTCATCTTGGGCCTAACTTATTTGCTTTTGTGGGGTACAAAAAATGCCTTATGAGGGTAGGTACTGGCAAGGTGACTATGGTCCATGGATTGACTCTGCCTTCCAGAATATATGAATCTATGAAATCACAAATTGATATCCCAAACAATGTTACAAAATAATTAAAAGTTCTAAGCAGATGTAAGATGCACAAACTTCTGTGGATGGCTTTATGGAATAATTGTCAGAAGTTTAATAAAATATTAGCACAAAAACTCAAAAGACACTAAGAAAAGAAATAGCAGTTATGATCTTTCTGCATAAAAAAAATCATCTAAACTTTTTAAATTTAGTGGTAAAATCTACCAGGCTTCTTGAATTATACTACACCCTAAAAGAACTCCTGTCCTCCCTTTTCCTCCTTTATCATCTTATGTCGGTCTATTCATGCCTTCATCCTAGAACCTGATTGTATCTCACATCCCCATCCACCATGATCACTTTTTATTTCAATTCCTTTTTCCATTTTCATCTTCCTTCTGGTCTTTCATTTCATAATTTCACATTGCCACATCGACTGTGAACATGCTGAAATGTACAGTGGACTTTCAAGCCAGCAATGTGGGCTTCAGGAAAGGAGAGAGCACAAATGTCCTTACAGCTCTCAAAAAAACTGTACCTCACTAAGAAAAACTAACAAGCATTCTTCACTGATGTCTTGAAGGTTTCTGATTCAGTGGGCCATGCCCACTGGGGTCAAGTATATGTCAATTTGCAGTCTAAGTCCTGCTAATATGCAGTGGTTTGTTAACTACATTCATCACAGACACGTCCAATTTGCTGTAGACCAGTGATATCTCCACTTCACTTAACATCAATTGTTCCCATAGATTTAGCAGTCAGATCTCAACTTTCTTCTCCTTTAATTTCTTTTACAAAGATATGAGGTGGGCATATTGTCATCTGGAAATTCCACATCTATTATTGCCAAATTTCTTATAGGTATGTTGGCTCAACTCTGCATGCCTCTGGCAAAGGTATGGCTTAAAGTGAAATTTTAGAAAGACAAAAACCATGTGATTTAGTACCCAGAAATTTATTAAGCGGTATAAAATGAAACGTACCAACACCAAGAAGTAGTCATGGAAACAGTTAAACTAGTGGTTTCAAAGTCCAAAATCGTATGGAAACAAAACCACTGAGAACACACCAAGTACTTACAGTACCAAAATTCTGTTTAGTTGACAAGTCGCAAGTTCTAAAACTAAGTTCTAAAACTTTTACCACAAAGTGGCTTACTCAGGCATACCTAAAATCAACACTAACAAGCACTTCCTTGTATACATCCAAACATAGTCACATGATCTATTGTAGTCACACGATGCATTTCAAAATCAACCCAAGTATGTCAAATTAGCTTAAAATTGTTTAACGCACAGTTTATACAATAAATAACCATAAAATGTCAATGTAAAAATGCGAAAAAAAAGATATCAAAATTAACATTTTTCTATATAAGCAAATCATACTTCCACATGCTTGTCATTAAGAAGCAGTTTTAAAGAGACATGTCTATTCAGGCCTGGATGCATATGTGCTCGTAGATGTAGTATCCTGTAAAACTCCTCTATCTCAGTATTGTATACAATATTACAGCCACTCAAGTTTTCATGGGCTACTTGTAAAATACAGAATTTGAAGTTATGTTCAATACCAATATCAACTTTATGTTTATCGAGGACATTAATCAATACCTGTCTCTTCATTTCTGATATATTGCTACCAATACGTTCTTTTACACTTTGGTTAGTTTTGCCTACGTAGTAGGCATCACAGCATACACACAAAGCTAGATAGACCAAGTTCTTAGTATAGCAATTCCCTGTTGCTGTTAGCTGAAATGGCTGACCACTCGCTGGATGAACAAATACCTTATCAGTATAAATATGTTTACAGAAAACACAGTTCTCACACATTGTGGTACCTTTCTTATTTATTTTAAAATTACTGGACTTATGTGGTTGCTCCTTATAACAAAGGAGCTGTTTTAAATTAGACCACAATTTGAGTACAAGAGAAATGGTATCAGAGATGGTCGTTCGCAGCTCTGGTACATCTTGCAAAATGTGACAATATTTGCTTATAATGCATCTAACCATATTTGTATTTTTGTTGTATGTTAACATACATCTTACTGTATTCTTCTGTCTAGAACCATTTCAGTTCTCATCATTACTAGGCTTACCAAAAAAAAAGAAGCTCTAGCATCAGTAGAACATTGTTTCATAAAGTACAGTTTTGTACCTACCATAAATGTAGATGTTCGAAGATCCACATTGCTGCAGTCCTTACACTTGGGTAGTCCGCTGTCCTCGGTCGGCCCGAATATCAAAGTATAAGGCTGACGTAAAGGCGCATTAGACTGACATCAGGACGTCAAGGTACAAATGCGCATGACCGACGTCATATCCTCAGTCTTTTCTTGCCCCAGATGTCAGAAGACCCTACAAAGAAAGGTCAAAACCAAAAGACAGCAAACAACCAACCAACCACCCTTGCACTAATAATATGTACAATATATACAATATACACAATATTTACAACCCAACCCACACAACCGCCTCTAACTACAGAGGGAAGGAGGGAGGAATTGGACTGCAGCAATGTGGATCTTGAACATCTACATTTATGGTAGGTACAAAACTGTACTATGTTCTTCATCTCACATTGCTGCAGTCCTTACACTTGGGTAGAATCCCAAAGCAGAGGTAAGGGAGGATGGCAAAACTATAAAGAAGCAGGAGCTGCCAAAATGCCCTGTAAAACAGCAGTGGCAAAACCAGCCCTAGATTTAGAGTAAAGTGGAAGGTGATAATGCTTAGAGAAAGTATGCACTGAACTCCAAGTAGCTGCCTCCAAAATATCTTTAGTTGCCACCCCTTAAAAGGCTGTCAAGTGGCAGTAGCCCTAGTGGAATGAGGCCTAATCCCAGCTGGAATCTCCTTGCCATGATGGGAATAACAGAAAGCAATGCAAAACCCAATCCACTTAGAAATAGTTTGTTTTGACACAGGCTTGCCCTGAGAACTCAAAGCAAAAGAAACAAATAACTGCTGAGACTGCCTGAACCCTTTAGTTCTGCTCAAATAATATCGCAACTGCCTGTGTACATCTAAAGTGTGCAAAATCTTTTCCCCTTTATTTTGGGGATTTGCATAAAAGTAGGCAAATGAATAGTTTGGTTCAAAGCCACACTAGAAACCACTTTAGGCATAAAGGAAGGATTAGTACAAAGATACCCTATCCTTATGGAAAATTAAGAAAGGCTCAACATAAGGGCCTGCAATTCAGAAACCCTTCTTGCAGAGGTAATGGCCAACAAAAACGCAGTCTTCCATGATAAATATTTCAACTCAGCAGTAGCTGCAGGCTCAAAAGGTTGTAAAGTGAGTTTCTCCAACACAAAATTGAGATCCCAAGCAGGAGTAGGAGCTCTACGTGGGGTCTTATATTCTTTGCCCCTCTAAGAAATTGCTTGAACAAAGGATGAGAAAACAATGGTGGGTCACAGTCATAGTGAGCCGAAATTGCTGCAGCATGAACCTTAATAGAAGAGAAGGACAAACCTTTGTCCAGTAACTCAGTAAGATATTGAAGAGCCACACTTAAATTAGGCTCAGAAACATCAAAATCCTTTGCTGCACTCCAAAATAAAAATCTCTTCCATTTATCTGCGTACACTTTCCTTGTACTAGGCCTTCTAGCTTCCAAAATGACATTCAAAACTTGCTGTGGAAGTTGAGACCCTTTATGGTTCAAAACAGAATATGCCAGGCTGTTAGGTGAAGAGAGTGCAGTTTGACATTGAGTAAATGACTGTCCTCTTGAGACAACAGGTGTGGAATCGAAGGCAAAGGCCATGGAGGCTTCCGTACCAGACTTCTCAGTAATGGGTACCAGTGCTGTCGAGGCCAATCTGGAGCTATTAAAATCATCCTTGGCTTGTCCTGTCTGACCTTTAGAAGTACTTTTGGGAGGAGAGGCAGAGGTGGAAAGGCATACACATGAAGATTGCTCCAATTGAAAGAAAGAGCATCCACTTTCCAAGCTGTGGGATGAAACCTTTTCGTGCAAAACTTTGGCAGCTGGTGGTTTAGTGGAGAAGCGAACAGATCTATGTCTGGAGTTCCCATGACACTGTCAATTTCTGAAATACATGAGGATCCAATTTCCACTCGTGGGGATCCATAATTAGCCTGCTCAACACATCTGCTAAGGAGTTCTGTGCTCGGCAGAAACCTTGCCTGAAGATTTAGCTGTAAACTGAGAGCAGTCTCCCACAAAATCATTGCTTGCCTGCATAGAGGATAAGAATGTGTTCCCCTTGCTTGTTGATGTACCACATGACAGTTGTGTTGTCTGTTAGAATCAACACCTGCCCTGGAAGAAGTAAATCCTTGAAAGCTATTAATGCAAACTGGACTGCTAACATCTCCTTCAAGTTGATATGTAGATGTTGTAGTCTGGCAGGCCACTTGTCTTGTATCCACTTTCCATTTAGATGAGCTCCCCAAGCTTTGTCTGAGGCATCTGTCGTTAGAATCTGACTCGCCTCTGGCCGGGTCACAGAGAGTCCCTTGTTTAGGTGACATTCCTGAGCCCACCACAAAAATTCCTTTTGAATGCAAGGTATTATTTGAATGAAAGCGTCCAGATCCTGGCAGTGCTGTGTCCATACATTTTTGAGATACCATTGTAGCTTCCTCATATGCAGTTTGGCATTGGGAAGCACCAGAATACAAGATGCCATGAACCCCAAGGCTTGAAGGACTGTCCTTGCAGTCAGCCTGGACTGATGAGACAATTGATGAAAGTAAAGGGAAAGATTCTTTTGTTTGTCCGGGGTCAAAAAGGCCATCTGGGATGCTGTATTCAGTCTTACACCCAGAAAGCACATGTCCTGAGAGGGTACTAGACTGGACTTTATTTCGTTCACAGAATACCCCAGGCATCTTAGCACTGCTATCACATATTCCAAATGATGAAGAAGCTCGTTCCTTCCTTGAGCCAGAATCAGGCAATCGTCCAAATAAGGATAGATCTGTATTCCTTTTAGCCTGAAGAAAGCTATCACTGAAGCAGAACTTTCGTGAACACTCTGGGCAGTAGATAAGCCAAAGGGCAATGCAGAGAACTGATAATGAGAAGTCCCAGCCCGAAAACGTAGATACTTCCTGCAACTCAGTCTGATAGGAACATGAAGGTAAGCCTCCTTGAGATCCAAAGTTACCATCCAATGATCTTTGCCCAGCAGAGGTAAAAGCTGTTGTAACGTCAACATTTTGAACTTGGGAATGTCCAGATAAGTGTTGAGGATAGATAAATCCAAAATTGGTCTCCACGTGTTCCCCTTCTTTGGTACTAGGAACAGGCGAGAATAAAATCCTAGGCCCACTTCTGTCATAGGGACTGGCTGTATGGCCCCTATTTGAAGTAACAGAGAAATCTGTTTGTGAGCCTCTATTCTTTGCTGAGGAGGAACGTCTGGCATGCCTTTGAAAGGAGGCAAGGTATGGAAATAAAACCTGTAACCTTGGTGTATGATATCCAATACCCATCTGTCTTGGGTAATTAAACTCCAATTTTCCTTGAAAAGTGCCAACCTTCCTCCCAAAGGTGCTGCCAGACGCGAAGGCTCTGCCAGCTGAAAAGGTAGGTCATTGGGTCTGTTTACGAAAGGACTGACCCCTGCCCTCACCGAAGACTGTGCAGGTGAACTCCCTGTTCTAGGCCTGAAAGAGCCCTGAGCTCTGCCCCTACCACGTCTAGATCTACCCCTAGACTGGGAATCATAAGAAGGATCGTCCACCCCTTGGTAGGCCAATTTCTACTAAACCGGAGGCTGCACCTGCAAAAAATCTTTAACAGTCTGCATAGACTTAGCCTTGTCTTCCATTTTCTTTAAGACTGCCTCAACAGGTGAACCAAACAACACATCAGATTGTAAAGGAGCATCTAAAATCCTTGTCTTAACATGGTCAGATAAATTCTGATCCCTCAGCCAGGCATGCCTGCGAAGAACTGACCCAGTGGCAGCCACCCTAGACGAGGCCTGTACAGCATCAAAACCACATTGCAAAGAATGCTTACCCACCTGTTCAGAAACATGTACTAAATCTTGTAACTCTTTACACTCAAGACCTTCCGCCAGAGCATCTACCTTAGACTTCAATTGAGAAAGTAGATAGTTTTGGTATTTCAACATGTGAAACTGGCAATTCAAAGCCCTCATAGCAAGGGTGGAAGAAGTATAGACTTTCTTTCCCCATCTATCCAAAGCCCTGGCCTCTTTGTCTGGAGGAACCGGATTTTTAACAACAGAAGCCTTAACACCCTTAGGCCCCTGACTAACAGTTTCTGGGTCCGCCCTAGGACTCTTAAAAGATACTTATGAGCTTCAGGCACCCTGTAATACCTATCCGGTTTAACAGGAGCAGGAGGCAAAGAATCAGGATTAAGAGAAGCCTCTGCAAACACATCTTCCACAACATCCAGAACAGGAGGTATAGCCAAAGGCCTATGCTGGGGTAAAACAAAATTCCCTAAGCCTTTTCCTGGAATCAGAGAAGTCCTGACCTTCCCACTTAAAATGCTCCCTCATGGAATGAAGAGTCTCTGAAAAAGAAAAATCCTCAGGAGGAGAAGCAGAAGGAGTAGAATCATCCACATCAGAATCAGAATAAGGAGAATACTCCTGCAAGTCTTCAGCCGAAGACTCTGAAACATCCGAAGCCTGCTCAAAACTCCCCAACTCAGGTTCCACCCTAGGTCTCTTATCAGGAGGGGGCAAAGAACCTCTAATCAAAGTAATCAAATCTTCTGCCATTTTAAGCATATGCTTCTTGGGCACAGATCCTGAAGAGCTGGGAGTGACACCAACTGAAGCTAAACCTGGCCTGCCTCTGGGAGAAGCCTTGGAAACAGAAGGAGAAGGCCTAACCACCCTAGGAAGGGAAGGGAGTACAGTAACCTGAGAGGCCCCTTCAGCCTGACCTGCCTCCTGAGAGGCCACATCCTGCAATAATAAAGTCTCCCCCTGGGACTCCAGAGAAACCTCCGGCGGAACCACCGGCTCCACCGACACCTCTAAAGAACCGGCATCCGGTACGGACAGTTCTTCTAGCCTAGGCTTAGCTGCTTTGTCCTTGCGCTTTGAAGAAGCGGGCCGGAGCATCCGACGGCATTTTATAATTGCACCGCTTCCCGAAGACTAACCTGGCACAATCTAACCTTCTCTTTATAGTGCGCTTATTGAATCTAGCACAACAGCGACACCCAACAACGTCGTGCTCAGGCCCTAAACAAGGAATACACAAGGTATGATAATCTCTATGCGGTATCTGTTTCCCACAAGAAATACAGTTATTCACTTTTTCTGACATCCGGTAAACCACTGAGGCAAGAGAAAACTAAAATATTCCCCAACGGGGTACTTAGCCAACTTTGACTCTGTCTGAAACTCCGAATTCGAAAAATTTCAGAACGCCGAACGGCACTTGCAACGCTGCTTCTGCATCGGACCATGCGGCAAAAAAGACAGAGGATATGACGTCGGTCATGCGCATTTGTACCCTGACGTCCTGATGTCAGTCTAATGCGCCTTGACCGGCCTTATACTTTGATATTCGGGCCGACCGAGGACAGCGGACTACCCAAGTGTAAGGACTGCAGCAATGTGAGATGAAGAACATCTTCATTAACAGTATTTTTAGCCATATAGGTACCATACCCTTTTTTTAATAGTCATTAGCTACCCTTCTTAGTTGGTCTACCAACATATCATCCAATGTTTTCAATTGAGTTACCCTCATCATCTGGTTCTTAACAATATTGTTAAAATAAACTGTGGGTGCATGCTATTTCTATGTAAAGAGGAATTACATCTTACAGGTTTCTAATACAATGTAGTGCCCAGTGTACCATTAATGTTGTTGTGTCTTTTGGCTTTTCCCGGTTAGGGGTCGCCACAGCGGAACTCTGGTCCGCTAATGATTGGTAATTGATTTTTACGTGCCGAGTCACCAGCCCTGATGCACAACCTTCAACGAAGGTATGCCCATTCATGCACGTCTCCACGCAGAAGACAATTTAGCTGAGAATCGAACCGGACAGCGTCTTACTGTGAGTAGGAATTGAACTGATACTAGATAGAAGAATACAATAAAAGCTGTATGTTAACATATAACAAAGAATACAAATATGGTTAGACACATTATAAACAAATATTGGCACATTTTGCAAGATGTACTAGAGCAGCAAATAACCATCTCTAATAGACCACAATTTGGGTAGCAGAGAAATGCTAATTTAAAACAGCTTCTTTGTTACAAGGAAAAAAACACGCAACTCCAGTAATTTTAAAACAAATAAGAAAGGTATGACAAAGTGTGGGGACTGTCTTTTCTGTAAACATATTTATACTGATAAGGTTATTTGTTCATCCAGTGAATGGTCAGACTTTTGAGCTAAGATCAACAGGGAATTGCAATACTAAAAACTTGGCCTACCTGGCTGTGTGTGTACGCAGTGATTCCTACTACATAGATAAAACTAACCAAAGGCTAAAAGAACATATTAGTAACCATATCAGAAATGAAAAGACGAATATTGGCAAATGCCCTGTATAAACATAAAGTCGATAGTGGTACTGAACAGAACCTCAAATTCTGTATTTTACAAGTAGTCCATGAAAACTTGCATGGCTGTAATACTGCACATAACAGTGAACTAGATGAGTTTTACTGGATACTACATCTGCGAACACTTATGCATCCAGACCTGAATGGACATCTCTTCAAAACCGCTTCTTAATGACAAGCATATGAAAGTATGATGCGCTTATACAGAAAAATGTTAATAATTTTGATACATTTTTATTCACATTTTTATATCTACATTTTATGGTTATTTATTGTATAAACTGTGTTTTAAACAATTTTAAACTAATTTGACATACTTGTGTTGATTTTGAAATGCATCCTGGGACTACAATAGATTGTGTGACTATATTAGGAAGTACACAAGGAAGTGCTTGTTAGTGCTTACTTTACATATGCCTGAGGAAACCACTTTGTGGTGAAAGTTTTAGAATTTCGTTTTAAAACTTGCAGCCTGTCAAATAAATGGAATTTTGGTACTTTAAGTGTTTGGCATGTTTAATTAGTGTTTTTTCTTTATATATAAATTGAAATGTAACATCTCTGGCCTTGATGGAAACTCACTAGAAAATACTTAGACTTAAGTACCTGGGTGTCTAGAAGGACCCATCCATAATCCATACATCACTCACTCATAACACACCAAAGCTGCACAAATCTTTCAGTGTGAGCAATAGTCCAACAAAACAGGCTAAATACCATTCTGGCAACTGTACAGTGCTCCTCTTAACTCATCAACCTCATTGTGTTTTGGGTTAGGGATCTAACCAAAAGCAATGGGAGAAGGTACAACTCTGGAAGTAAGTTCAACTTTCAGGCTACCTGCTGGCACATTATTCCATAAACTGGCAACTGTAACAGTGAATGGTACAATGAACATATGTAGTTTGCTCTACACATTCAAAGTGCCATTGTAAATTATGCAGCCTCTCTGGTACTCTTTACTTCTTTCTAACCCAAGCAACAGCTTTTCCATATTACATGTTCTAACCCGAAACTGTTTTCATACACAGTTGGACTTCATGGATCATGGCATGAATGTCTACAGCAAACCAAATACTTTTGGAAAATTATCCAAAATGCAGTACCTGGGATAGAATATCCCTGATATATTGGCAGCTTTGTCAAAATTTTCTAGCTATCTAGCATACTTGGCCAGAAGATGCTAATGTAGCACAATAACTCTCTTTCTTACTGCCCTTCCTCTGAACTACTGCATCACATATGCTTCCTCAAACTTCAACACATTTGTACCTCTCCATTTCTAGTTATGCCACTTCCTCCTGAACTTCAGTGGCAATACATTTCCATATCATCTCCCAAGTTTCTCTGAGTCTACCACCAGAGTCACATGCTGCTTCTAATTCCAAATACAATAAATAAATGTGTAATAAAAGCTGTATTTTTCTCTATCTCCATTTTAAATTTCAAAGACCAAGCAAATTGCCTACATAACAGCTTCCACCCTTACCCCTCAAATAAAAAACAAGAGAATTTCTCTGGTTCCTATAATATACCACCAATATTCCCTGTGTGCAAGCTATAGGAATAAAGTGATTATGCCTGGTCAACAAAAGGAAAACAAAGTCTTGAAATTCTGATTTTTCAAACAGCACAGGTCAAGTGAGCAAATGTTTTCTCTACAGCCTAGAGATGATTTTTTGCATCCCAACTATCCTTCATCTGATTCCTACATTTGTAGCAGAAAATCACATATCTCATTTTCTTGGTTCTGTGCTGGTCAAGAAGTGAGTGTCTTGTCAACATCCAATACACATTAGCTGTCTTTTGTTTGTGGGGAGGTGAGCAAAACAATGTGGCATAGCATCCTTTTGCATCTCCAGGGGAAAGAAGAGTGATTCTTTAAATCAGCTATTATAGGGGATGGGAGATCTTCTGACTCTGCCTGGAATTAAGCATTGTTTTTGTCTTGGAGAACTTGAGTAAAAGGTATTTGTCATTAAACTAATGCATAAGCAAGTGAACCCATGATGAACACCCCCTTTGCTCATTTTTCTACAAGGGCTCAGGCTAAGACGTCAACTGTCTCCATTTCTCATGATTCAGTAACGCACTCCCCCCAGGTATTTCAAGCTGTTAACCTGTTCTATAATTTTCCCTTTTATCTCCGTTTTCTGTTTCTTCTGATTTCCTTCATTTGCTACTACTACAACTGTTTTATATGTACTAAGTCTCACCTCATCTGCCTTGAATTATGCATTCCATTCCACTGACAGTTGCTGAAGATCTTGTCTGCGGAGTGCCACATCATCTACATACAGCAGCTTTGTTGATCTGTCCTCTCTTGACATGTTTGCTAATGTAGTCCATCATCAGTATATACAACAGTGAGCTCAGATATGAACACTGATACATGTCTGCTCCCACTAGGATCCCCTAAGAGTATGAACACTGTTCATACTTGTGTCATTGGGTCCTTGTACATAGCCTGCACTAATTCTACCAATGTTTCTAGGACTTTCAAACAGAACACACTGCCCACATCTTTCTTAACACATTATTATATACTTTTACCAAGTCTGGGAATGCCAGGCTGAACTTTTACCTCCTTTCTAGCTTCTTTTTAACTATCTGTGTCACTACAAACATCAATAAACCAAAACAATTAAACAGCAGCAAAATGACCCCAACTCTCAAAAATTAAAAACGAAAAACTGTATAATATGAAATAAGTTGTTAGTTAAAATTAAAAAACCTTATAAGTTGAAAGAAAATTTATGAATTAACCTTACTGAGTTTATAATATTTACTTATTTATCTGTCTGGTTTCATGTTAATTTTACAGTATCTTATTGTCTATTTTTCACTGTTAATTTGCACAAATGTTTCCCTTTAATGAGTAGTTGTGTTGGTTACATGATAGAAAAAGGAGGGGTATTTAAATAGGAAGAAAATGTGTGATTTTTATCTGAAGAAGTTCATGTGATACAGGATGAAAAGCGCTTCATATTAAACACTTTCTCATTTTTAATTTCTGAAAGTCGGGATCTTTTTGCTGCTGTTCGTTACTTGTTTTGGTTTACTGCAGTATGTAAGTTTCCTTTGTACATTTTTGCTTTATCACTACAAACATCAGGTTGGTTGTGCTGCATCCTGATCTGAATTCAAGCTGCTCATGTCTCATCTTACTTTCTACAATTGTCCATATTCATTTATTAATCATCATTTCCAGAACTTTCACAACTGTGAGCAGTACAGAGGTGCCAAACTTCTGTCATGCTGAATGAATGCCTCCTTTGTTCTTGTACATGGGTACTAGAATGCTTAATCTCCAAGCATCTGTGATATGCCCATCTCTCTCTATATACTGCAATGAAGACCCCTGGAGCCATTTCTCCCCTAACTGACACATCATCATGGCCTCATCTGAGCCTGCTGCTTCTCATAACTTAAATTTCCTTATGCTCTTATTTCCTCCTCAAGGGTGAGCTCCTCCTCTTCTTTCATAGCATGATCTCTCTGGGGCAGTACAGCATCTGTGGGGTTTTCTTCATTCAGAAGCTGCTGGAAGTACTTCTTTCATCTGACTCTGATGTCATGTGGGCCAGTGAACATGTTCTTGCCAGCTTTCCTTATGCATGGTATCTGATTACTATCCTCTCTGTCTTGCAACCTGATGGTTTCTTTGCATCATCTGCTGACTCACTTTCCAGATATAGGTAAAGTGCCTCTGACTCTTTGTTCTTTGCTACTGCAACTACTCTCTTAGCCTCTTTGTTAACTAACCAGTATTCCTTCATGGCCTGGTCCATGTTTTCAATCTCTCACTTTTTCCTGCAATCCTTCCTCCTTTCTTTTGATGACTTTTTTCCACCATCCCTATGTACCTTATCACCATACATGACTAGGGTGCATATCTGTTTGTGATGTTTTGAGGCTCTGCCATTTTTCTTCAACTTGACCTACTTCCTCTTCCTCCTGAGGTGCTAAAGCCCAGAGTTATTTCCTTGAACTGTTGCTTTTTCTCTCCAGTCAACTTCCAGGTCTTCTGCCTAGTCTCTGTTGACCTTAGAGCCCTCATTACCTTAACTATCACCTAATAAAAACTTGCATCTGCATTATCATCTTTCTATATACAATCAATACTTAACTCTTATTTTAAAGAAACTGAAACACTGCCATAACAAGTGCTGAGTATCCAGAAAAATAGACATGTCTAATGTTTTCAGTCATCTATTTGGCTGACTGAAAATTTAACCAGAGTACTAAGTAAATATTTAAGGCACTTGTGTTCACAGTCCTTACTGGTTGGCTGCATCACCTACTTCATATAAATACTTTAATGTTATTACCGCTGCAATTAGATTACACTGTCAGAGGTTGTGGGTGAAACTAATGCTGTTGCTTCAATTATCAAAAAAAAAAAATTTTGTTGTTTTTCTTAGCTTTTGCAGTGCTCTTCTTTGTCCTTTTGCTGTGTTTTTCTTATCATTTGCGGTGCTCTTCTTTGTATTATTGCTGTGTGGACATTCTATTTGTAAAATTGCATTTACAGTGTTATTACTATGTATACTTGCAGTGTGGACACACTTGTATTTTATCTCATGCATTGTATTCTTTGATTGTACTGCCTTTGGAGCTTTTCTCCCCGGGCCTCCACTGAAAATGGGTACTTCTTGGCCCAGTGGACTTCCCCGGTAATCAAACTGAAATAAATAAATAAATAAATCTATGAAATATTCTCCTCTCTGATATGCACAGGCAGTACGTGATCCGACCAAAAACCTACTAGTTGTGCTTGGTTTTAAGAAGTTAATTACATGCGACTTTAAAAAGGACAGTTTTGCCCATAATTCTTTTTTACTTAGATGTCTCGTCTCCTGACCATCTGCCAAACATAGTCAGTTCCAGTACTGCACATAAATCACAAAAATTCACATATTTCTTCTTAATATCCCCCTAGCAAATCCACCCATCAATGAAGATATCCTATCACAGTCCTCTGCCATTATTGCCTTTGCAGCAGTCATACTTGGCAGTACCAGACACCAACTGGACCACCTGCAAACTCTTCTCTTCGAAAGAGTCATACTCTTCTATTTCCTGCCAAATCTACTCCTTCTCCCAACTAATTACTACTCTCACTAGATCTAACAAATCTTTGGGATCAGAAAAAAAATAACTGGATTCTAACAACAACTTCAAAAATATAGCATATGCAAAAGTGTTAACTAGCTGCTTAAGCGATTACAAATCCATATTTGACTTCCACTCTCCCTACTCCACTCAAAACCCCAACTATAGCTATGTCAGAAACCTATCCACATTCAAAGCAAACAGTATCAATAAAACCTTTGCCTTGTATAAATGGAATATCCTTAAGCATCTCCTCCCTTAATGAAGTAGTCAATCACTTCAACCTCATATTGCCATGTACTCTAAATGAATGTGCCCCCAACAGAAGAATACTAGTTAAGTTCAACACTATTTCATGGTTATCTGTACAGACAAAACAGTTAATGGCACAATAAGACAAGGCACAGATACTATGAGAACAAACAAATGTCCATCTTCCTTCCAAAAATACTTCGCTATGAGAAACATCACTAAAGCTCAAGTGTAGAAAAAAAAGAAGTTATGTACCCACCATAACATTCCATCTGAGTAGTTAAGACTTCACCTATCATCAACCTGTGGGTGTCGGATCTGGACCGGATCCGAGAAGGCAGTTTCACTAGCATCTGATCCGAGCTCCAAGCTCCTTCCCTTACCCATAATACCCCTCCATCACCTTCCTTCCCTCAGATCGAGTTTGCTATACCCCCTCACATGAAACCGAATCAGTAACCTTCACTAACCAAGAAAAAAAGAGGAGAGCCGCAAAGGCACTCTCTCCTGCTTGCCAATGCAGAAACATAAAGAGAAGATCCAGGGGAAGGAGGGAGGGACAGTTGAAGAAAAATAAAGTCTAACTACTCAGATGGAACGTTATGGTGAGTACATAACTTCTTTATCTGAAGTAGATGACTTAATTTGATCATCAACCTGTGGGACAGAGTCCCCAGCTACCAAAAACCTTGGGTGGCCTTCATGGAAGGATATTTCAGAGCACCACGAAGCCAAAGGATGCCCTCCCCCTAGAAACAATGTCCAATTTACAATGAGAAATGAAGGTGTGAGAGGAGGACCAAGTAGCCGCCAAAAAAATATTATCCAAAGACACTCTAGACCAAAAGGCAGCTGACATAGCCATGGACCTGGTAGAATGGGCATTAGCCTACCTGGAAGGAACATACCTTTGTCTTTATAAACCTGAAGGATACAAAGGGAAATCCATCTGGCAATAGTTACCTTAGAAACCAGTTTATCCAGAAAGGGTGTAGCAAAGGACACAAACAACTGGTCAGACTTGCGATAGGCTTTAGTCATGTGCAAGTAGAAACGTAGCTGTCTATGCACGTCTAACAAATACAACTTATATTCACCCTTGTTCTGAAAATTTGGAAGGAACACAGGTACATTGATTGATTGACATTTGTTTCTGAGGCCACTTTAGGCAGAAAAGAAGGATTAGTATGAAGTGAAACCCTGTCTTTATGAAAAATCATACATGGAGGTTTGACAGATAATGCCTGGAGTTCTGACACTCTCCGAGCTGAGGTAATAGCCACTAGAAACGCTGTCTTCCAGGATAAAAATGTTAAGTCCACAGAGGCAGCAGGTTCAAAAGGTGGAGCAGCCAAAGCTTGCAAAACTAGTGTAAGATCCCAAGGAGGGTTAGGATCTTTAACCGGGGGCCTTAAAAGAAATGTACCTTTAATAAAGGTTTTGCAAAGTCTGGAGGAAGCTAAAGAAGCCATGTTCTCACCTACATAGAAACTGGAAATGGCCGCCAGCTGAACTTTCACTGTAGATGATCTGGCACTCTGCTGGAAAATGTATGCCAAGAACTCAAGGATTGCTGGAACAGGAGCTGTGAAAGGGTCCAAATCCCTCTGAGAAGCCCAAATAGAAAACCACTTCCATTTGCTACCGTATATTTTTCTGCCAGACTATTTATGAGCTGTCACCACAAAAGCCTTGACTGGGGAAGACAGACTGGGAGTCCTAGCAATCAAGGGAACTGGAGCAGCCAAGCAGTGAGCTTCAGACTGCCCAGGTCTGGATGACGGATCTAAGTTCCAAGGAAAAACTACCAGATGAGACCAAAGACAGGAAAACCAGATTTGGCGAGGCCAGAATGGGGCAATGAGGATGACTTTGCTCACCAACCAGTGAGCCTTCTGGAGAAATCTTGTCATGAGAGGTAAAAGGGGATAAGCATAAAGAAGACCAGGAGGCCAAGCATGGACCAGAGCGCCCCTGGGGGATTCCCCCTGTGGGGGGATCAGAGCGAAGAACTCGCTGCACTTCGCACTGGAAGGAGATGCGAAGAGATCGCAGCAAGGCCGACCCCACTCCAGGAAGATCTGCTCCAGTACAGAAGGATTCAGAGACCACTCGTTAGGCACTACAATAGTCCGGCTCAGTTTGTCCGCCAGTATGTTGGATCGACCCGGAATGTGCATTGCTACCAGAAAATGGTTGGTGGAGATTGCCCATTCCCACACTCTCATGACCTCATGACACAGGGGTAAGATCTGGTTCCTCCCTGCTTGTTGATGTACCAGACCACTGACATACTGTCTGAGTTGCAATAGTTCCCAGAGGAAGAAAGGCATGAAGGGCCTGCAACGCTAATGAGACCGCCCTCATCTCTAGAACACTGATATGCAACTTGGTCTCATTCAAGGACCACGTGCCTTGGAATGTCCTGCCCAACCAATGCCCCCCCCACCCCACCCTAGCTGGGAGGCTTCCATGGTCACCGTGGTTTGGGGAGGGGCTGCAATAAATGTTCGTCCTTTGACTAGCTCTGGGGAACGTATCCACCAGAAGAGGGACTTCCTGCACACGTCGCTTATATGAATAGGATGTGTCAGTGGTAGATCCAGTAAAGACCACTGGACTGCTAGTGTCCACTGCAGAACCCGCATATGAAGGCAAGTACAGGGGAGAAGAGTAATGGTGGCTACAATGGAACCTAGGGCTCTTAACACTGCCTCTGCTGGAGGAAGATGACACATGAAGTCGTATGTTTCGGACTCTCTCTGGAGTTAGAAAGACCTTGGCTTGTGAAGTATCGATTCTCGCGCCTATGTAGTCTAAGACCTGAACAGGGTCAAGAGAAGACTTGGACATGTTGATTGCAATGCTCAGCAAGTCTGACAGTTTCAGGAAATAGTCTCTGGTCTGACAAAGTAGACGCCTGGTTGGATCGGCAAGGAGCCAATCATCCAGGTACGGGTAGACATGTATCCCCTGAAGCCTCAGGTGAGCCTCTACTACTGCCATGACCTTGGTGAACACCCTGAGGGCTGTAGTGAGACCGAAGGGTAGGGCTGAGAACTGACAGTGATTGGCCCCTAGCTGAAAGCGAAGGAACCTCCTGGAGTGTCTGTGCATTTTGATGTGGTAGCAAGTGCCCTGGAGATCTATTGAGCACATCCAGTCATTCTCCTGCAGGTAAGGCAGGATGGATTGTAAAGTGACCATCTGGAGCTTCTCTTTGGCAACTGACAGGTTTAGAGTGGAAAGGTCTAGGACAGGCTTTAGGTCCCCCGTCTTTTTTGGCAC
This sequence comes from Protopterus annectens, assembly GCF_019279795.1. Lineage (NCBI taxonomy): Eukaryota > Metazoa > Chordata > Ceratodontiformes > Protopteridae > Protopterus > Protopterus annectens. Next base: position 1,275,432,808 of record NC_056732.1, on the reverse strand, counting down.
CAAAAAGAACCTGGAATAGATGCCTCATCCGGACAGACCTAGAGGGACAAACTGGACGAATTGTTTCTTTAGTAGCTTTCTTATTTCGAGTACTGCTGCCTCCCTTTGCGCAGATGGAATGTCCGGGAGGTGTTTTGGGAGAATGGGAGGGATTAGAAAGGGAATGGTATAACCTCTGGATATTATTGAAGCACGCAGTGGAATAATGACATGGACTCCCATGCCGTCAGGTGCATAGAAATGTGACCCCCGACTGCCTCCGGAGCAGAGCAGTCGAGCAACCCCTCAGGGCTGCCGCACAGGCCTGTCCAAGAATGGTTCTCGAGAGCCAAATTTTCTCGGACCCCCTCGCCCCCGTCTCTGGGCCAGTATCTGTCCTGACCCCTTCTGCCTCTAGGGGAAGGCGAGTCCTGAGTGTCCCGGGAATACTGAGACATCCGGAATCACATCTTCTTTTGCCCCCTCTGATTCCTGGAAAAGGATCTTTGGGGGTTAGAGAAGCGGATCCTGATGGCAGACAGTGTCTTCCCATCCTTCTCACTCTGGACCAATGTCTCATGAATCGTCTTATCAAACAAGGAAGAACCATCGTAAGAGGCATTCACAAAAGATGCCTTAAAGGGTTCCATGAATTGACAAAACCTAAGAAAGGCGTGTCGCCTCATGGCAATGCTGGACCCGGCTGCCCTTGCTGCTCCTTCAGTAGCATGCGACAGGAGGCGCATAGACATATTTGTAACTGCTTTGAGAGTGGCCATTCACACAAAGAATTTGCTTTTATCCTCCGGTGACATGGACTCCGGGGGAGACTCAGTGAATTCCTTGACAAGGTCTCACTGTAATCTAGTTACATAGGCCAAATAATTCAGTGGCCATATAGAAAATGTAGCTGAAGCATATGTCCCGTTTCCCAGAAGATGCATCGTCCTGGACTCTCAGTCGGGAGAATGGACCATAGAACTATCCTGGGCCAGTTCTTTCTTAGCAGCAGCCGCTGCCACCATGGCGTCCACTGGGGACCCCTTGTTCCAACTTGGTCTGTTTACAGGGGGGCTCACTCAGGATTCTATTGGGGCACTTGGGGATAGGCTCCATGGTGTCCAGCTCCTTCCATGCCCTGGTGGTAATAAGGTCCACCAAGGGATCCGCGGGGGGGACACCCAGGAGGTAGACGGTCCAGTGTCGAATGCCTCCAGGAACACCAACTCATCCGAGGAAGGCTTGGGGGCGGACCAACCCCTCCGCTGGCGCAGGATTTCCATGATGTCTTCAAAGGAGACATCGTTGGGGGGTGATCTGGGGTAATCTTCCCCTTCATCCAAATCGGTAACCTCAGTGAGGGACTCTGCGGAGGAGTCCCGGTGCCTCCTTCTGCATGTTCGCTTGTGAGGAATCTCTTTGGTGGGATTCTCCGGAGAGGTCTCGCAAATTACTTCTGGTTCCTCCAGGGAAACAGTCTTGGGCACAACAAGCACAGGCTTTCCCTGCATGGACAAAATGGCTGAAGGTGCACCCAGAGGTGAAGGAGTCGGGGTGGAATCCAATGAGACAGTCAGGGGCCTCGATCTCCTGGAGAGAACCCTCTCCACCACATCAAAAGCTGAGGGAGAGCGAGCCTCCTGAGAAACTGACAAGGGAACTGCTCTCCCTGGATCCAGTGTGGGGATCAGAGACAAGCTCGAAGGAGCTGAGATACCGAGGGGTAGGCCTTGACCTAACAGCATCGGAGCCAAAGGAGAAAGACCCAATCCCTCAGATCCAACACCCAGGCTTCGACTCTGAGCGTCGCTCTAGTCCAAACCTGTCGGATCAGCGTAATGGCCAGCATCAAGGTACATGGTACCAACTGCGCCAACCACCTTACTCCGGGAGCTCTCGGATCAAAGAACTCCAATACCAGAGATATCGGGGCAAAAAGGAAGCGATGTCTCCCCCTCTGGAGGGAGCAGGGGCTGTCAAGTCCCCCATCTGAATCTGGGTGCGAATAAACCTTTGCATCATTTTGTCAATGTCCGCTTCAGATAAACTTCTGTTGGACCGCGATGAGGCCATCGACACTGACCAGGAGGGTTGGTGTGCGGAGGCCCTAGAAAGAGGTCTAAGCTCCTCCAGCTCTGGCAAAAATCTGGCCTACAAAATGCTGGCTATTTAGGAGGAGGACCCACCAGATCCATCCAGTTCAGGGATCTCTTCCTCCCTTTGTCTCTCTCTCTCTCTCTATCTTTGTTCCTCTCTTTTTTTGACTCCCTATCCACAGGCCTCTGTCCAGGAGACAGAGTCCCGGCCTGGGAGAGAGAGGAAGAGACAGTGGCTGTAGAAGGAGGAGAGGTCACAGCCGTAACCGCAATAGAAAAAGAAGAAGAAGGGGCAGCCATCTCTCTAGCAGGGAGAAGTCCCTTAAGGATCAATTTTGCCTTACGATCCTTTACGGCCCTGGGGTTGAACCTGCACAAACAGGGCAGTCCGAAGAAAGATGGGCTGACCCCAAACACACAGCCGCTGGGGACAGCTTATGGCCACACACTGTGCACTTTCTAAAGACCAGCTTGGCCTGCTGATCTGCCATGCCAACAAAGAAGGTACGATGTGCCAAAAAAAAACTTCCAACTACCCGACCCAAATGCTCTCACACACTAACTCGCAAGGAGGGGGACGGGAGATAAGGCCTGCTCTACCTACAACACTCGAAAGGAAACTTTTTTTTTTTGAATGAGAAATGCGACACGAAACTAAGGGGATGGAAGGCAAAGGACACAAGAAACCTACCTAGACTTACAAACACTCTAACACCCATAAAATATCAGAAACAAGTGCCTACCATGCCTGGAACTCTAGACCACGTTGCTTGGCAAAGCCGCAGCAAACAAGATCTGAGGGAAGGAAGTAAATGGAGGATTATTATGTGTAAAAGGAGGAGCTTGGAGCTCAGATCAGATGCTGGTGAAACTGCCATCTCGGATCCGGTCCGGATCGGACACCCACAGGTTGATGATCAAATGAAGTCAACTACTTACTTCAGATATGAAATTTGCTCAAATCTCCAGACCTTGAATAAAAATTCCTCAAAATCCTGGCCAGGTGTTTCACAAATGAAACTAGCAAACATTCACAACCTAATTATAATGTATCTGGCAACAGTACAGTTTGTACACTTAACTCTCACAACTTCTCTGCCAAATCATGACACAATAAAAACCCTCGGTCCACCTTAGTGCAAAGCATCAATACAACCCATTTACATAATTTCAACAGACTCCAGCCTCAAAAATAAAGACATATCGCTCCAAACTTAAGTCCACCACTCTGACACTAAATAATCTCCCCCCTGAATTCTTCAAACTTACTTTGGATTCTATTGCCTACCCAGTATCTATAATGATTAACAGATCAATGCAAGAATCACATTTCCCTCACTGCTGGAAACAAGCTTACATCCCATTTCTCCACAACAGTGGCACAAACAAATGCATCCACCTTTGCATTGCCTATGCTCCCCTAAATGGATCCTTGACCTTTATGAAACACCAGTCTTGGTTGCTTTCAAAACTAGAATGGATCTACCTTAAACCTGCCATATTTGATACCAATCTTACAAAAAAAACTTGTTGCGTTTTATTCAGATAAATTAATTGGTTTGAAT